>NW_005842654.1:110813-115936 GCF_000455745.1 Alligator sinensis | reverse complement strand
CTGAAAGCCAACTGTACAGATCAGGGCATCAGCATCATTACCCCTCCCCTGGCTGCTTAGCCAAAAGTTACTGCCAATTCATCAATGGCTAAGAAATGGATAAAACTTATCTCTGATGTGGAAGAGTGGACACCACCCCTGCTGCATACTGGCTGGGAGAGATGCACAGTCCTGGGCAGTCATTCCAGTCTCCATGATTCCATTCCAGTACAGCAATTAGCACCCCAGTTAAGAGATGCACTTTAGGAAGAGGTGTGCGAGTAAATATGGTAAACTAGTCTAGTTTTAGAAGCTGCATAAAATATTTTTCATGCAGCAGAAACCATCTTCCAAACCCTACCCTCCCAACAGAAAAAAAGCACGCTAAGCTTTAAAATGGGCAGTTCAAATTCATAGTAGGATTTTCCCCTTTTAGGTCCCGGTACCTTCTCCTTGTTCACACGTGAATATGCCTAAACTACTTTGAAAATATGCATCTTTCTTTGGGTCTCACAGCAAATGTTTTTGTCTTTAGAAGTTGGCTTCCTTTCCTCATGAAAAATATTTTATCAGAACAAAGTAGGATTTGACAGAGCATAAAGTCTTTAAATAAATTAAAATTTGGTTAATATGAGAATTGAAAGCAAACATCTCTCTCTTTCTGTATGCAGTTATTGGTTCAAAGGAAAAATAATATTTACCACTGTGTTACGTTTTTCTCCCTGCTGCTTCTTCCCTGAGCTTTCAAAGTCAACATTCTGTGGAAAGCAAGGGGACATAAATTTAGTCACTATTCTGTAGAATTAGTCAATAAGCTGTTTTTTAAATGTGTAATATAGTCATCTTACATCCAAGTCATTTAACATCACCAGCTTCATTTAAAAAGATTTGACAGATAGCAGTCTACAAATTTATGGAATGTGAATGGTTTCTCAGGTGACATACAAAACATGCCTCTGAAGCTGAGGGCAACTTCGCTTTCTACCTTGAATTGACATTTATTTTTAGGCCATCCCAGATAATTTTTAAACAGTTTTTAATATACGTTGGCAAGTATCAATAAACTACAAAAAAAAGTTACAGAATTCATTGTAACCATGCTGAGAAACATCTATCTAATGTAAAATTTAATCTTATTTACATGAGTGGAGTTCCCTCCAAATGATTCTGAAGACAAATATTTAAGAAACAAAAATGATAAATCAGAAATTAATGTAGTATGAGATCACATTTTTTCATGCGTTAATCATTAATTTCCTGCAGAATTCTCTCAGCCAAGATTAGACAAGGCACCCTACCCAACATTATTTACATTGGACTAAAATTACCATATTTGCTCACATGCTTAAACATAAATGTTTTCCTCAAAAACAGCCCCTCAAATTGGGTCACATGACTCAAACAAGGAAGCTGATTTTCTGCCAAGGATAGAAGCATTCCTCTTTGATTCCTGCTCACAGCAGCAGTGGTATTTCTATTCAGGAAGTGGAGGAAGTCAATTGACTTAATGGTTCATTGTTTTGATGTTAACAATTGCCTCTCCTTTTTAATGGTCTTGATGTTCCACCGATCAAGCTAATCTTTCTTCTGGCAATTTTGCTGTTTTTTAGCTACTCCTTTCTCTCACCTCCTATCTCACAGCTCTGCAAACTGCTTTTAGTTAACTCTTTAAAATCACAAATCCACCCATGGAGACTAGCCTTTGGCAGCTGCTAGAATTTCAGTTTTTGATTAAACAGGGAAGGGAGGATGAGTGAACCAAAGATTAGGCTCTGTCCCTAACTCCATACAGCCATAACTCTGGAAAAAATATTTTTTCTTCATTCTGCCTTCCCCAAAGCAAGAGGGGTACAGTATGTGAAAAAATATGATATTTATGGTAAGTTTTAAATAAAAAGGTCTCTGACAAAAAAGATGTCTAGTGAAGGAGACATCTTTTTTCAACTGAACACTTGTATGTTGGTCCAATAAAATGGAGAATTTTATGTACAATAAAAATGAAAGCAGTAAAAAAAAAAAAGCCTGTAAAGTGCCCTCTCCCAATATCATTCGCTCAAAAACATTTTCTGCGGTTTTAACAAAATCACAAACAATCATGCATCAAGAAGTACAAGTCAGTTGAAGTATTTCTTTAACATGTATACAGGACATAGATAAAAATAATGCTTAAGCCAGACAAGATTTTATTTAGGGCAGATTCCTACCTCAATTTTCCTTTGTACATTTACTATTCCTTGTTCATCTACTTTAATTTAAGCCAACAGTCAGCCATAAAAATGGTGGTAAATAACAGGGCTTAAAAATCACTCATGTGCCTACCTAGTGCTACAAGCAGTGAAAATCAGTAATCCTAATGTACTTTACATCAAGACAGAGCAAGTTGACACTGGGCATAACCTTATTACTCATCTCTTGGCACTACTGCTGAGAGCACACAGGATGTGGTTGGAAACGGTTTTAGTAGAAAGAGTGCTGGGGCACTGCTGTCTATTGCCAGTGTTACTAGTCCATACAGTGTACTGTTCCCCTACATATTTTTCAAGCCTTAGCAACTTTAGTCATGCAATTTTATGAGAACACCAGTTTTCATTTAGTAAAATCCTTGCCATCGATGGTTACAGAAAGGACTGAAATGTAACCCAAGAGTACCTTAAAGGCTCAAATACGACAATTAAAATTTCTTTTTAAAACATTGTGTTTTACGGTATTACCATAAATAGAAAGCCATAGATAAGGGTCAAACATAGCTCTACGTTTCAAGTAAAACTGTTTGTGGCTAGTACATTTTATTCCAACAACTCCTATGTTGTACGAGACATATTCATTAGCAACTCCCATTACACGTGCAGATTTATTGCTATGCTATCATCTGTTCCATCTCATGAGGCTATTGTTAAACTGAAAGGGTAATGCCTTAGTGATATCAGCAGACTTAAAATTTCTCAAGGATAGACTCAGAAAGAAAATTTCCCGCATCCTGGCTTGTTATATATAGCCTTTATCAGAAGGTAAGTAGCCCTGAGATTGCATAATCAAAGAATGCCTTCTAATACCAACTACAGGAAACCCTCACTATTAGCTGATTTGGCATTTGCGGTTTCAAATATTCATGAATGCTGAACCTGTGTCTTAAAATACACTTACAGGAGCGCCGCACTTGCTGCGGCCGGGCTCCCACCATCGCCAGCACAGCCGTGCCCCCACCCCCAGCCACCAGGGCACTGTATTCATGAACGCAGACAACGTTCATGAACGCAGTGCCGTATTCGCGGATTTTGCCATTCACAGGGATCTGCAGAACATATCCCCAGTGAATGGCAAAGATCATCTGTACACATGGAAATATAAGGAGCTATTAATTTTCTCAATGTCCCTGCACTGGGATTCAAAAAACAGAAAATGACCCTAGCCCCATTAACATTCCCAAACTCTCCATTCAATTCTTAGAATTACCAGACAAAACACCAAAATAAGTTTTTGAGCTGTTATTTTGACTAGATCCCTCACTGACTCCACCTTCATTCCAAAGCCCAGACTGTTTCACTTTTAAATCTATCCCTACCATACTTATGACATGTTTTCTAACCAATAGCCCTCACCTGTGCTCAGACTATCACCCACAAGTACAATTTTCCTTCAAAGAACTTCCTTCTATATTACATGGGAGGAACTTCCTGTAAGAAACAAATTTCCTCTCCACCTTTAAACACACCCATGCTGAGAAACCTGTAGAACACTTTATAACAGCTCCTTGTTAGCCACTGTTATTACCTTAAACATAATTAGATCTGTTAGCTTTTCCCTCCTGCTTCTCTTAGCTGCATAAGTCAGTTGCCTCTCCTGATACACATAGATTGCAAGCATTTTGGGATGTAGGTCCTCTTTTTACATGCTAATAAAAGGTCTAAAATAATATAACCCACTCTGGGTGCCAATGCAATACAAGTAAATTTTACTACCTGGTACATTAGAATAAACAGCATTAAATGGATGCAGAATAATTTCAGGAGTTAATGACAACTCCAATATCCCCAGCAGTCATATTTATCAAATGCTTAAAAATTAAAAAAATAAGAAAGACTATATTAATTGTACATTCTTTTAAATGTACCTGGGGTGCAGAGGGATTTGGCTGAAGTGATTGTAGTGCAGCTGGCCATCATCTTTGAAAACTCATGGTGATTGGGAAAGGTCCTGGATGATTGAAAAAGGGCAAATAGGAGAGAATCCAACACAGGGCAATGAAAATGGTTCAGGGGCTAGGGCACATGACTCATAAGGAGAGGTTGAGGGAACTAAGCTTATTTAGTCTACAGAAGAAAAGACTGAAAGGGGATTTAACAACAGCCTTCAACTACCCAACAACACACCACCAACCCGGCGCGGGGGGGGGGGGGGGGGGGGGGGGTTTGAAAGGGAATGGAGCTAGACCAGAGGCAGGCAAAATACAGCCCACGGGTCACATCTGCCAGGCAATTTTATCCAGCCTGCTGGCACCCAACAATTAACTGTACCCCACCCAGCTCACATGCCTCACTCCCACCCTTGTGCGCAGAAGGGCCCAACCTAGACAACACACAAAGCTTCCAGGCAGTGCTGCTTCACAGAGTATGGGGCTGGGACTGGCGCAAGTGCAGAGCCTGTGCCCAAGGGGGCAGCAGGATCAAGGAGCTTGGGTAGGCAGGATGTGGGTGTGTGGGATTTATGAGGGTGGGTAGAAGGGGTGTGGGGACCCCCCCACACACCCTCTCCCCCTCTAGTGCACAGCCCCTGCCACCAGCAGCAGCAGGCCCTTGGGGTTCTCATGGCCATTCTGGGAGCTGCACATGGAGGCAAGGAGCAGAGCCAAACCAAGCCAGCCTGCTTCTTTTGAGCAGGGTTCCCCATGGCACACATGCAGCTCCCAGCACTCGCGCATCACTGTGGGGAAGCAGGGACCAGGGCCAGGCCGCCAGCTCCACTGCACAGGGCTTCCCCTCAATGGCATGCAAGTGCCAGGAGCTACACGAGCACTGCAGTGAGCCCCATGAGATAGAGGCAGACCAGCCTGGCTCCATTCTATGCTACCACGTTCAGCTCCCATAACTGGCCAGCAGTAGGGGCTGTGTTCTGGGGGGCGGGGGGGGGGGGGGGTGGGCGGGCAC
>NW_005842654.1:104260-110787 GCF_000455745.1 Alligator sinensis | reverse complement strand
CACCTACAACCTGCCCCCACAACCACTCCAAATACACCCCCCCGCCACAACTTACACTACACCTGCCATACACATACAGCCACACCCCCTCACAAACTCCCCACACACCCCCAATCATACCCCAACACACAAGAGTAAGACTATTTTTGAACTATTATGCAATCATCTCTACATACACTATGCAAACACAAATCATGACAAAGCTTTTTTAAAATAAAAGTAAAATGTTGTATTGTAGACGTTTCACTTTTAGTATATGATTCGGTTTTTTTCTGGTTCCAAGACGGCAACCCCCCTTCCCAACTTCCAGGGGCAAGGGGTGGGAGTTCCGGCTGCAAAGGAGAAAGAGAGTTCTGATCCCAAAATGGTGAGTAGGGGGTGGGGCACCTGCCAACAGGCAAGGCTACCCTTGCAGCCCTCGAAACTTCACCAAAACTCATTAAGCAGTCCTCCAGCTGAAGTAATTGCCCATGTCTGAGCTACACTGTTCTCAGTGATGGCAGATAACAGAACAAGGACCAATGCTCTCAAGTTACAGAAAGGAAAGTTTAGTTAAGCTGTAAGAAAAAAAAAAAAACCTCACTCACCAGGAGGGTAGTAAAGCACTGGAACAGGTTACCCAGAAAGTCTGTGAAATCTCCACCTCCTTGGAGTTAAGACCCAGCTAAACAAAGCCTTGGCTGGGATGATCTAGTTGGGTGTGGTTCTGCTTTAAGCAGGGGTTTGGACTAAATGACCTCCCTGAGGTCCCTTCCAACCCTAATTTTCCATGATTCTATGAAATCTCGGGAAATGTAGCTGTCCTCAAACCTAAGACGTCAACACATGGCTTTAATAAAAGTGTCCAAAATGTGTCTACATAGGTGTATTATATCTATTAATCTATGTCTATATCAATATATAGGTATGGCTTAGTCTGTCTGTCCATAATGCTCTTGGAGCACTCTGATTGGTTGTCTTGGCATCCAATCACAATGCTTGCTGAAACAACCAATCAGAGTGCTCCACGGGGAATAGCAGGGATAGAGGAGTGCCGCCAGTGCCACTGGCCTCACCCTCCCTCCACAGCCCTGCTCCTTGGAGGCAGGGTGGTGCAGGGTGTTAGCAGATGGGGATAGAGGGGACAGCAGGACAAGCTTCCCCTCCCCCCCCTGCACCTGGGAGGTGGCAGCAGTGTGGGTGGCGGTGCTTCGTCTCCACCCGCTCCCCCCTCCCCTCCCCCCTATCATTCTTGGCAGGCAATTTGCTAGTATTTCATAACGAGGTTTAAAATATTTAAGGAAATAGACAGGAATTATCTTTATTGAAATAGAAATGAAACAGTTTGGAGGAACTGTAAAACAGCATTTCAAAACGTTATTACATAACACACCATTTATTTATTTTTTAAATAAGAAGTCAAGTTCTTGTTTTTATATTTACTGATTAGCTTTTAGTAGCACCTCTCATCACAGCAACTAATGTTATGGATTTAGAGCTGGTCTATACTAGATTTTTACTATTAAAAGTTCTGCTTGTCATCTGATTGTTGCACTATTTACAGAGTAAGTACCAAAGAGATAATATTGCTGAGCCCACCTCTCCTCCTCCCTCCTGGAAGCCGGCTTTTAAATCTCCTAGCTAGCACTGCTGGTTGACATCACTACCCCACGCTGGCCCCAGCCGCACAGGTAAGTGGCTGACGAAGCATGCAGGTAGATCCTTCTGCTGCTGTCTGCTCCCCGTCACCAGGCCTGCATGGGGTAAGTATCCTCCCATTACAGGGTTTTTGGGGCTGTTCCCCCAGGGCCTTTTCCTGCCACAATTCTGGCCCCGGGAAAGAAGTCTCCGCCCCCTTTCTCTCGTTGCTCCACAACAATTGTGTTAATTACTGTATGCATATATTGAGTATATTGTATCTAATTATCAAGAAGTGCAAGCAGGAACACCAGTCCAAATAACACGTTTGCAGCAAACATCCGGGTCTAATGATTAACACTACTACCCCAAATCCTGTTGAACTGCTCCAATTAGTTTAACCAGTCTCAGAAAGTTATGAGAAGACAACAGAACTTGAGACCCACTTGAAGGGGAGAAGAAGATTACTTCTGAGAAAAAAGGAGGGCAGGAGTCACCCTGAGCTCCAGAGACTGGTTAGACCCTAGCAAAGAAAGACATGAGTGAAAGGCAATTGCTGATTTAAGACTGCTTTCCCTTTATTCCTTCTCCTCAACAGTGATTTGTGTCACATAACTTAAGCTGCAAATGTAAGTGTACAAATTTGGATCGCCTTGCAGAGGCACAGTTCAGTCAAAGAACATCGTATTCTGGCCAAGCACCTAAGTAGCAGAATCAAGGAATGCACAAGGCCACCTACCTCAGGAGGTACACTCCGAGACAAGGAAAAAGATCATTGATAACGTTGCCCCATTACCATGATGCATAGATGTTTATTCAAATAAAGCTCTCAAAAGCAAAAATAGAAAACCAAAATGGGATTCATACAAATAGACCTTGCATCATTCTCTAAAGCTTCTCAGGCTGACTCACATGGACTGCCTAGGAAAATAAATTACAAAAGCAGCATCCCTATAATAACCCAAATCATGGACTGTTTAAATTTGAGAACCAAAATGAGGAATCTCAGCTGATTCTAATGATCACACCCAGGTAAGTGAAGAGTTGTGCCTTCCTCAAAAAACAGGATACCAATCAACGTCCAGGGTGTTCAGACCTCTAAAAGATAAATATTTCAAACTGTATATAAAGTAGAAGGGTAAGCACAGAGACTTGAGGAAAAGTGCAGTGAATTCACAGCAACCAAAACCACTTAGATAGCTGTATAATTACAACAAGCTGTGGCAGCAGGCCTCAAGATAGAAAAAAGTAATGTACATACATTTTAAAGTCTACATTAGAAGAAAATAATTATAGCCTCATTCTCACTTAAGGCTATAACAGTCACCATTTTTATTAGAATCCATGTACTGATAAAACACTCCAAACTCCAATCTCTTCAGGCAAGAACCGGCTCAACTTCCATAGAGACAGCTACAGTTCACAGCAGCAAACAACTCTAGTATGGAAATTAACTGGAACAGTCTATAACAGTGGTGCTCTATCTTTCTGTTGCAGGCTGGATGAGTGGGGAGTACCCAATCCATTGGGTGGATCCAATATTCTGGGTCCAAAAATTTGGTGGTAGGGGAGCAGTGACAGTGTTAATTGCCATGGGGCTCCCAGAGCCACAGCAAATAACACTGCCACGACTCCCCCACCACCAAAATGTCCGACCCATGGGGATTCCCACAGGCCAGATGACTTGATTCCACTGGCCAAGCACCACCACTGCTCTAGAAGGCAGTAAGACACTAGCAGATGGTCTTCAAATAAGGGTCCCTGAAAGAGAGCTATAGGAATTCCAACCAGACTTAATCTAGTGAGCTACAATTTAAGATAAGAAATCCATTTAGTAGGATATCCAAAGGGAATTTGCTGTTGAAGTAGGGGGGGAATCAATAAAAAAACCAAATAGACATGTCTCTAGGAATCCTCATTCAAGATCACTTCCACCACCTTTGTGCTATACCTTACAGCACCACCCACTCATTCCCACTCCACGTATGTAAAATACCAAGAAAAAGTAACATACATGCTCTTAGAGCAGTGCTGAGCACATGCCAATAGGCATGTCCAGAACTGAGCAGCTGTGGACTCACTCTAACCACAGGCCAAAAAGGAGCCATCTTACTTTTTTTGTTTTGAACTGTAGCACATGCAGAGAAGTGCTGTTCTCTGCTGTACTCTCTAGACTATGTCAGAGGTTGTATAGGAATGACATTGTTTTTAAGAGAATAACTTTTATTTTTTAATTCTTAAATGTCAGGTCTTAAGTCTGTAACTAATTAAAAGACGTATTAAATACGTAATGCTCAAAGACAAATCACAGGAAAAGAATAGGCTGATGACTAAAATACGCCTTCCTACAATCTTGCTTCAATTTTGAGTTAGGGTGTTAGGTCATGAACTCAAATCTCAAATGAATCCTTAAACTACTGTAATAAACATAAATGCATGTAATCTGACAACTGAGCAAACCTGTCAGTATGTTCCAAAAACACTAAAAACTGAGCAACAGTGGTACATTGCACCACATCCTATGCGAGAAGTTTAAATGCATGTATTTCAGTGCAGTTTTGAAGTTGTTACTAACTAGAATGTTGACGTAGTGAGAGCTCGGGGGGGTTTATCATTACTGTACAGAAATAAAGGGTTCAATGGATGTAAAAACTGTATCGATACCAACTGACACCAGATAGGAGTTGTTACTATAGGGCTGTTCCTATTCCATGTTACTATAGTGATACAGATGTAGCAAAACTATTGCAACAGTTTCATGTAGGATCAAAGTTAGCAGTTTGTCACATCTTGTATCACAGGAACATTCAATTAAATCACAATAGCTGATGCCAGCTCCCTAGCCTTTTGTAAAGGGGTTAGACATTACATTTGCCCATAGCCTAAGCCTCAAATACCATTTCTGTACCATAAAAAAAGAAAGAAAAGAAAAGAAAATCAATCATTTTAATCTACACCTTCTAAGGAAAAGCTAAAACAGGTAACATAGCCTTTATCTGAAGGCAACTAGCACTGAGATTGCATAACCATGCCTTCCAATACCAACTACACATGGAAATATAAGGAGCTATTCATTCTCTCTCTGTCCCTTCACCAGGATTTAAAAAACAGAAAGTGACTGTACCCCCCCACCCCATTAAACTTTCCCAAATTCTTCATTCACCTCTTGGCAGACAAGGTTCCTTGGGTGAATTTGATATCTTTTATTAGACCTCTTAGAATCCCTGGGTGAGATACTACATTAAGTTTGAGTTATTTTGACCAGATCCCTCGTTGACTCCAATTCACTCCAAAGCCAAGACTGTTTCACTTTTAAATCTATTCCTACCATACCTGTTACATGCTTTCTAGCCATGAAACTCAACAATTATCAGCTGTACAAGACTGAACAAACAGGCAAGACTATTTGTCAATACATTAATGCACAAAGCTTTCTTATGGCATCTGACCACTGAACAAAATTAAATATAAAACTAGTAACATTAATGACTGAATTAATTAATTAATGACTGAATTTCTTGACCATGCAGAAAAAAACCCAAACAAGATGCTCACAACTATTTTTTCCTCTTGCATCCATGCAAAAAATATGTTTTAGCATTTTAACTGACTATTCTGTTCATGAACAGTGACAATCCTTAACACCCTATTTCTTCTCAAAAAATTTACAGCAAAGCAAACTGCTCCACAACCTTGTACACTTTGCTAATCTCTCTCAACCCTGTTCTGTCAGGATCCTTTCTAATCAAAGGCCAGTTCAATCTTTTTGCAATATCAATTCTAACATTTACACAGACTAAATGCAATGAACACTATTAGCGGCTTTAAAAGGGTGTGCTTTGTGGTATGAACTCTTGCCCACTGAACTAAGGCCTGCAACTGAACCACATATTTATACCCCATGTGCACTGCATGTGAACAAATTTGTAAGGGTAAAATTACAACTCTTAAGATAATGTTAAAGCTTTGACTTTCATGAGAAGTTGGGACGCCATGTGATCTTGTACTAGTGTTGTTTTACATGTATTTAAATTTCCTTGGCTTGTCAAGACAGAAGATAACAAGACAAAGCAATTAATCACGTGCAAGTAAACATCCATCCAAGCACTGAAGACTTGCAGAAAAGACGAAAAAAGAAGAGCACTTGGCAAAACTTTACTACTTGTATTGAGGCTGTTTTTCTACTGCTAGAAACAGTTATCTTCAAGGTTCCTCATAACTTAAACCAACACCACCCTCTTCAGCTTTATCTGAATAACTGTCCAGTTTTGGGCACTGTACTTCAAAAAGAGAATGGATGGATTGCAAAGTACCCAGAGGAAAGCAACGAAAAAAGAGGTCAAGAAACCATTGTGTATGAGGAATGGTTGTAAGAACCGAGGACTACTTAATCCAGGGGCAGGCAATTATTTCAGGTGGAGGGTCGCTTTACTGAGTTTTGGGGAGCTGTCAAGGGCCACATGGGTAGCCCTGACCCTTGATATTTCCCCCCCCTCCCCCCTTCAGGTCGCCATATTGGAACCGGAAGTCCTGGGCCCCCCCCCTTTTGCCACCAGAAGTTCCTCCCCTTGCCCTGGAAGTACTCCTTTTGGGACGAAGGGTACTGCAATTTTTATGCCATAAAACCCCCCGAATCATATACAAAAAAAAATAAAACAGCTACTATAACTTACTTTAACTTTATTTAAAAATATTTTTGTACTGGTTTGTGTGTTTATGAAGTGTATCTAGAGATGACTGCATAATAGCTCAAAATACAGTCCTAGTGTATGTTGTACGTGGGTGGGGTAAGTGTTTGTGTGCGATGGAAGAGAGAGAAAGAGAAAGCAAGAGATGGGGCAGGGCTGCCAGCTCCACTGAGTGTGGCTCTTACAGACTGCACAAGAGCTTCACACAAAGCAGCCAGGCAG
>NW_005842654.1:87236-104151 GCF_000455745.1 Alligator sinensis | reverse complement strand
CCCCCCCGCTGCTTCCCACTCTGGCTCCAGCCCAGCCTGGCAAGCATCATGGGCTGCTGAGCAGTTCACAGCAGTTTCCCCCCTCCCTCTGTCCAGTCTTATCTTACTTCCCACTCAGACAGAGGGAGGCAGGGAACAGCTCCAAGGCTGTGAGGCCAGAGGTCACAGAGGCTTCCTGTAGGGGGCTGGTGGTTGGGAGGGGAGCAGGGGTCTTGGGGTGGGGGTCTGGGTGAAGCCAGGCTGGCCTTGCTGCTCAGCTGCTGGGTCCTGCCACAGGCTCCCCCTGGGTCCTACTAACACTGGCTGCCTGTTATCTTTGAGAGACAGCTGGGGCAGATAAAAATAAATTTTCTAAAATGTTTAGGAGCTCTGCAGGCTGGATAGAACCGCCTGGTGGGCCCCTTATTTAATCTATAATAGAGAAGACCGTGGAGAAATTTGATAAAGCTTCAAATACAAAATGGGTTGTTATAATGAGGATAACAGTCAATTAATTCTCTGCATCCACTGGAGACAGGACAAGTGGTAATTGCAGTGATGAACATTCAAGTTAGGTATCAGGAAGAATTAATTATGAAGGTTGTTATATCTGTTGCAGATTACCAAGAGGGATTGAAGAGTCTCCCCTCATGGGAAGCACAGGCTTCAAAAACATTTGTTTTGGATAGTTTACACAGAGAGGATTCTGCTTCAAACAAGGGTTTGGACTAAAGGACCCTTTGAGATTCCTTCCAGTCTTCTTTTTCTCATCTTATATTTGAGTAAATATGATACTAGTTTCTTAAAATGGGGTGCTGCTAAATTCTGAAAAGGTCTGGGGGGTTGTCTTGAGTGTAAAAAAGTTGAGGATCACTGCTCTAGGGATGAGAGAAATACCAGGCACACACTAAATTAGGGGTAGCCAACCTGCAGCACAGGTACCACAAATGGCACGGGCAGCTGTATGTGGCACAAAGCAGATCAGGGAGAGGACAGGCAGTACAGAGGCAGATAGGGCAGAGAGCAGAAAACAGCATTAGGCCAGGCAAGGAGCAGAAAGCAGAGTATCAGATCAGGCAAGGAAAAGAGATCTGAATGGCAGCTGGGGAGTGTACAGGGCTAATGTTTGGCACACCTCCCAGAAGGGTTGGCTCACACTGCTTTAAGCTATTTTCATTCTGAACAGCTGCCTTCTCCTGATGCCAGTTAGTGGCAATAGTCCTGTAGCTCAAACACTATCAACCTAGCTGCAGTGCTGAAGATTCAAGGTTCAGAAGCTGATAACTCACGTATCGTGGAATGCTGTTACAGCCACATAGAATATAACATTTTCCCCTTTCTATTAAGAAAAACAGAAACGTTACATGAAGAAAATATATACATTAAAGACCATAATTAGTTGCAAAGTCAAATACTTGAACAGTCATAAATCTGGCATCTTAAAACCGAACTAACAATCTCTTAATGTAGTGGGTTTTTTAATTCAACAGAATACAGTTACAACACTACTTTAACACTAGTTTGTCTCTCATGCAGAAACTTGAGTTTAGCATTTCAGTTTGCCTGACAGTCCCTCCTAGTTGCCTGCCAGCAAATTCTAATGCTGCTGCAAGCCTGAAAAATACGTAAGTGAAAATGGTCCCCTCTAATTTCAACCTACTCCCATATGCAAGCTACTTACATATTCAGTTAGAACCAACAGAACTAAGAAAACAAACTGCAACTTACTCCTTGTGAATCCAAAGATTTAAGTACCAAAGTAACATTTGTGTAAGCTTTCATAAGACAGAGGTCATGAAAGTATATCTACATCTGGCCAGCAAAATCTTTATTGCTGGTATTGCAAAAGAAAAGACAGGTTTTGATATTTTAAAAGCAAAATAACCATATTTAATTTTAGTTTAATTGTATGCACTGAACTGCTTTTCTTGTATATACTTATTGAGTTTAATAGAACGATGCATCCCAGATTTTCTAACAATAATATTCAAGAAAAATCATTAGCAGAAACTGTCCCTCTTTTCTCCATTCCAAGCATAAACAGAGGGTCTATTTGTTTTGTTTTGTTTTAAGAAGAAGAAGAAAAAAAAAAAGAGAGGGTCGGTGACCCTCCCAAAAAGGAAGCTATCACTGTGACAAACTTTCAAAGCATTAACACATTTTAAAACAAAAATGAACAAATATAAATAGGTAAGGTTTTGGAAGTTTGGGTTTCTGTTTTGCATGTTATTATTTTCATCACTGATACTTGGTTCTTACATTGCTGCAAGAGCTACTTGATCATGCTTATCCACATAATATAATTCTAAAGAGTATGTTTCATTCTACTGCGTTTCACACAGACATACCATCTGCCACTCAGGTATGATCTGTTTCTGCCTGACATTATCTCATTACACTTGAGAAGAGTAATGCTGTGTTTAATCTCATGGCTTCAGCCAATTTATAAATACTAAGCCTTGGATCCACTTCCAAACTCCTTACTATCTGCCCTAGAAACAACGATAAAATGTATGGAGGAGACCATACATTTTATATATCAACACCAGTAATAAAAGATTTTGCAGGCCAAATGTAGATATACTTGCATGACCCCTGCCCTATCAAAGAGTTTGCACATTATTTTTACCATATATTTCTAGCTACTCCACTAGGATACAAATTTAAAATTTACATTTCTATATACGTTATTTATTTTGTGACCGAATTAGAACTGAACTATCATCTTGGATTTGTGAGCAACTCAATTCAATTGCTCTTTTTTGACCTACAAAAAAAATCCAGGGCCACAAACAATATGTGCTGAAATATAATTAATTAGAAATGAAGATATTTTAACAATCTGAAATTATGTAGTTACAAAATAATTAAGTCAGTGCTCAGGTAAACATACATATTTCAAGAATATTAGTTTTCTTGAGATTTCCCCAAATCATTTAAAAACCCTACGCAAATAGATTAAGAAACATATTTACTGGATAAAAGAGAAAAATAAACAAACAAAAAAACTTCCATTGGATCTACCTAAACAAAATTATAAGTACTGTTTTAAACCTAGGGATAGAAAAAAAGGTACTCTAGACAAGATTTGGACTGGAGATTTTTTTGTTCATTTGTTTCTTTGGGTTTGGGGTTTTTTGTTTGTTTTTTTGTCTGCCCCCTCGCCCCCGCACACTATACTGTTGTGTTCACATAGATTAACATACCCTGTTGAGGCATACAGAAGTTGCTGTCTGTCCCCTCTCAGTAAGGAAAAGCTGCGTCCTCTTCACTGTCCAAGGGGTTCTTTGGAGAACAGTTAACTCTGAATGGGAATACCTGGTCTCCACCTAAAAGGACTACTACCAAGTCAAGCTAACTTCATTGCTTCTTTGAAAAGATTAATGTCTTCCCAAACAGCTGGTTTACACAGAAGTTGCACATTTAAACTTCACAGCATCCTCTAAAGACACACAAAAAGGAATTCATGGTTCTGACATGAAACCCAAACAAAGCATTTCCTAGTAGATCTGGTGAGGGGGAAGGGAAAGGGGAGGCAAAGAAAGGAAGGAGAGAGAGAAGTTTCTTGGAGAACTAGGCCTAAAAATAACTGATCTAAAAAAGTGTAATTTTTAGGCAGATTTTAACATGGACCTATAACTCCAAATGCAAGATTAGACCTTAAGGTTAAATCTTCATACAAAAGTTAAGATTTAGTCGTTTGCAAAAAAGGAATTAAGAATGACATTGTTAACTGTGTTTTAACAGACTGCACATCCTCTGCGTGGTTTTTTTTTTAGCATGGCCTCTTACAATAAACTGTCACGTTATACGTGACACGTGGTTGATTTTTTAAAATCAACACATGGTTGATTTTAAGTAGAGCATTTACCCGTGTTAACAGCCAAGAAAGCCTTAGATTCATGCTTGCATGGAAAAAAATGTCAATAGTTGAGATCAGTTATAAGATCAATGGATTAATTCCATTATACATGCAGGCTTTTGTTCTAATACCATTAAAGGATCAGAACTAAGAGAGCTCGATAATACCATGGACAAAATTCAAGACTAATTTAATGCGTTTTCCCAACTGCTAGCCACATGGTTCATTTTTCTGGTAACACAATGCCAATTTTAAGGATGTTTGATATTAATAGTAAAAACTGCCACTGAATATTCACAGTGACAACTAGGGTAAAAAATAAATGCCTACTGCATTATCACTGCTTTCACAGAAATCAGCACAAACACTAGGGGCTAGGGATGGGGTGATTAATTAAAGCAGCTCTGAGAGCCGCTCTAGCTAAACTGCTTGCAGCATCATACATATACAGCATCCTGCACTTCAAAATGGTGGCACAGACACTTTAACTAAAGTTCATTCAACGAGCTTTGGGTAAAGCACTCCCACCACCATTTTGAAATGTGGGGACACCGATATATGTGAGGCAGAAGCTGCTGGAGAGTGTTAATTAGCTCACTCCAGCAGACTCAAAGACGACTCAAGTAATCAAGTCTGCTCCAACACGTGCTAATTAGCACACATCAGAGCAGAGCTCTGTCACATGTATAATTGCCCTAGCAGCTAGATTGGCATTCTGTTTTAAAGAAAAAAACTCTAAAATGGCTTAATTAAATCTGGTAGGCCATTATCTAAATGGATAGTTAAAAACAGCATTTACAAGTGCTTGACAAATTTACCTGACCCACTAGTCTAAAAACTAGGACCTTCTTGCCCGACTGAAAAATACCTGTGCAACTGCACCCTTCACCAGCCACACCCATGCCCCAGCAACCAGAGATGAAAAACACACTTTAACATTGCATTGGCTTTCATATTACAGCTAACTGCAGCTTCAACCAGGAGTGAAACTTTTTAAGTCCAAAAACATTAGCCTATATACATTTTTTTACTTAAAAAAGGTAAGAATGGCAAGAAACATACTAAAGAAGAAGGGGAAAATCTGTGAAGAAAACAGGAGAAAGAAAGGGAAAAAACCTCTGGACCTTCTACCAATCATGGGAACCACAATGGACTGCAGCACTTGAGAACCACAAAGGTGTGCCCACCCTGCCATAGCATTTCAAAATGGCCACAAAGGCATGCCACAGCAATGCTGCAGAGGGCTGAAGAGTAACAATCCCTAAATGCTTCCTGACTTCCAACGGTTCCTGAAAAACAGGTACACCGTGGCTGTTGGATGGTTGGTAAGCAGGGACCTGTAGCATGCTAGAGGACAAATCAATCCCCTGTCCCACTATGCTAGAGCAGTGTTTTCTCAACCTGTGGGTTGCAACCCAAAAGTGGGTCAACAAGAATACATGAAAGGGTTGCAAACAAACTTTTAAAAATGGATTCTCCTTTAAAAGAGAAAAATATAGGGAACCCCAGGTTTTCCCTTGCAGGCTGGCAGAGTTCCAGCCTACAAGGGGCTGCTTGGGGCAAGGGAGGAACAGGAGAAGGGAGATCAGCAGGGATCAGGATTTTCCATTTCCCATGGGGAAAATTAAGAAAACTGTGGATTCCCCCCTTTACCTGAGGAAAGCACAGATTTTTTCATTCTAATGGAGAAACCCATGGATTTGGCACTTTTGCAAAGAGCTCTCTGCAGGCTGGCAGAGTTCCAGGCTGCAAGGGGCTCTGGGAATGGGGAGGACAGAGGTCAGGCAGGGGGCACCATGTGTATATACATATGCATATATGCACATGGTTGCCAGGCTGCCTGGAGAGCAGCTCCTGTAGGTAAGTTGGAGAGTGGGGGGTGGGGAGGAGGAACTGAAGCCCCCATAGGAAGAAAGGGAGTTGGGCAGGGCTCAGGCTGCTGCCCAGCCAGGTGCTATGTAGGGCTTAGGGCCTGGGGCCAGAATGCACAGCCACAGGGCTCCAGCAAGAAGCAAGATGGGGCCGTGGGTGGCTTGGCTCATCCAGGGGGTGGTGGCTAGCTCCCCACTGTTATGTACACAACCCTGGTAGGGGAGGGTTGTGCAAGGTGGGGCTTGTGTCCCCCAGATTTGTGCATGGGGTGGGTACAGGTTGCCCACTGTAGGCTTGGGCGCCCCACCTTGCTGACCTCCCGCAGGGCCTCTGCAGCCCAGTGGCTGCAACCCAGCACTTCAGGGCAGAGCAGGAACACATGGGGAAGCTCCTTGCCACTGCAAGCTCCACACTGCCCTGGTAAGGCATCCCTTGCCTTCGTGGTAGCAGTGAGGGCATTGGTGCAGGGTTGTGCCCCTCACCAGGATAGCACGGACCTTGCAGCAGCAAGGAGCTTCCTTGCGTGGCCCTGCTCGGCTCTGCTGCACCAGGTCACACCCACTTGTCTGCGGAGGCCTCGTGGGAGGGCAGCAGGGCTGGGGGCTGTGGCTTGGGAGTGAGGGGCCTGGACCTGCATTCTGTGAGGAAGGAGGTAGGGGGTGTCTGATTTTCCATGATAAAAAAACAAAAATGAAATACCAAAGTTTATAGGTATTTAGAATTTATTTTACTATAATGATTGAGGCATTAGTAGGATTCCAAATTGCTTTACAATTGTAAATAAGTCAGTAAAACACTGTTCAACTGATATATCTAGATCTAGATATACAGGGGGCATCACGTGCATGTGCATGTACATGGGTATACATGGACGTGGCAGCCAGGCAGCATGGACAACAGTTCCTGCAGTAACTTAAGAGCCCGGGCGTTGGTGAAGGCTTGGCGCCAGTTCTCAAAGGGGATGGTCACATCCACGATCACGATCTTCTTGGCCTCTTTGTTCGTGATCAAGATGTTGGGGCGCATCTGGCTCTTGCAGCCTGGAACAGTATGGTTCACGGAGATCTCTCCTGCTACGGCTGGAATGAACCTCACCAGGCGGTCCTGGACAGTGTTGTGGTGGAGCTGCCAGGCTCTGGTGTGCAGCCTGCAGCTGCACAGCACATGGGGGAGGGTCTTTGCCATGTAGCCACACCATCGGCACCTCTTGTCCCGGTGGCCGAAGCGGACGGCCTTGTTCAGAGGCAAGCAGCTGAGGCAGGCATGGTAGAGGAAGCGCCAGTCCACAAACCTCCTGCTGGGCATGAAGTGGTTGCTGGAGTCCCACTTCAAGGTGACATCGAAGACCTTGCCCTGGTCAGATTTGGCCCTCAGGTCGCCGGCGTACTTGTTTTGGACAGCATCCTTCAGGAACCACTCTAGGAAGGTCATCATGCGGGGCATCAGAGATGCATCTAGCATGTGGGGCTGGTTGCAGAGAGACTCCCAGCTCCCGGCACCCCTCGGTCCAAGTTCAGGAGCAGCTGATGTGCTTCCTAAGGTGGGGCATAGCATTGTGGGCTCAGCTCCACAGCAAGGCAAAGTCCCCACCGCCTCTGCCGAACTCGCCCTCCGGAGAGCCGCTGAAGAAGATGGCCAAGTCAAATCCAGTCAGTTGTCTCGTGATCCTCTTGCAGATGGTCTCCTCGAGGGCGCTGGCAGCGATGATACTTACCATGGGGTCTGGGCAGGTCAGGAAGTGGAAGGTGTGGGTGACCACTGCGATGTCGCAGAGGTCTCCCATGCAGAGGACCGTTGGCACCTCCCTGCCGGTAGGGGATGTGCAGGATCTCATTGCTGGCCCTCAGGGGTAGGTGTAGCCACTTCTTGAGCAGCTGCCGGATCTCAGTATCTGCCTTCTTGAGGGGCGTCTTGGGGGCTGCCAAGCCTCTCAGGACGAACGCGACACGGGGGGATGAGGAAGGTGTTCACCGTGTCAGTCTTTTGCCAGGGGGCCAGCAGGAACGAGTCCAGCTTGTGGGGGTCCTGCACGATCCTGTTGATGGTCTTGCTAACATGCCAAACTGATTTAGCTGAAAACCTAAGGACGCGAGTATACGGCTTGTAGAAAAGGGCCAGGAATTGAAGAAGAACTACTTGATTTGTGGAGAGAACCACCAACAAGCTTGTAATCTCATAATCAAGTTAGTGAGACAAAGATATATTTTCTTATAAACCTACATTAATTGACATTCATTTTATTATCCCTTCATTAAGGAAATTTCCTATCAGCCAGGCCATCATTTTGCCTGCAATGGATAGCAATTTGACACATTTATATTTTAGTTAGGTCATTTCATCTACACTTTTCAATTACTGGCCAAATACTGACTGGAAGGAAAGCCTTCTGGCTCTTCCTTCAAGTTACAAGTCTTATTGAAAACACACAACAACATTAGCTTTCCAGAGTTTTTTAAAGTTTTGGATGGCAGTTAATTTAGGGGTGTCTAGTTCAAATAGCTGCTTTTTAGCATCCTCTGTGCAAGAAAACATACTATATGATAGATAACATACTATCTTCTTTCCAAATACAAACAGAAATATCAAATACTTTCAGTCTTCTTGGCATTTTACTGACAATTCTGTCAATACCAGACAACTTTACTAGCAAAAAAAGATCCTAACAAAACCTATTTAATATTGCAAGCCAATAGGCTATGACCATTGCAGTTTTTCTCCCTTTACCAACTTCTTACAGTTTTTAGCTTCTGATTTAGAATCATTGTTCCCAACTTCCCTTTTTCCATTTGTTTCTCTCTCACTTCCTCATTCACTATTACAGCCTTCCTTCTTTGGGGCATTTAATAAATATGGTCTAAAGCAGCAATTCTCAGCCTGTTGCGGTTTTTTGAGTTCTCTGAAACAGGGGAATTGTTCTATTATATTTTAGTAAAAAATTGAGTGAAAACTAAAGGCTGACATTTTCCAAGGGGTACCCTTGTCTACTAAGGAGTGCCTTGAATCTAAAAAGGTTGAAAACCACTACTCTAAAACAACTTCCAATTATTCACATTTTTCTGCTTAAAATTCTCTCTCCTACCCAATTTGGTTCATAATTGTTTTAAAGCATGAATAAGTATTAGCAATATGGACTTCGCATTTATTATGTACAAACGGAAAAATAAAGTCATGATCAGGTGTACCTTACTTGTTACTTTCTCACTGGGCACATCTACAAGTGCATTAATGTGCCATGGTTACTGTACATTAAGTTTAGTACCTGCATTAGCACAATAGCATGTTTTTTGCCGTGGTGCACTAATGCGCAGTAGAATTAATCTACTGTGCATTTAGTGTCTCATGTAGATGCGTCCAGTATCTAGCAAGAAGAGGTCGATCCGCAGCGGACTGCAACACTTAGTAAACTAATCATTAATTTTGAAAACTCCATGTTGTAATAGCATTGTTGTACCTGAAAATCAGAGAGACAGCAAGCAGATTTACCACCCTAAGAAGTGATGCCTGAGAAGGGGAGAATCTTACTAGAGTCTCAAAGAACCCACCTGCTGCTGCTTCTGCTACAACAGTGCAATCTCTCTGTACGCTAGATGCTGCTGCTGCTACCTGGGTTCTTCAGGGGCATCTAAATTGGCACCAATGGCTGTGATGGTCCAGTGAATATGGAAGAAGCAGGATTTGTATTTAAAGCGCTGGGTGTATCTGAACTTTTTTTAACCCAAAAGTTCATCTAGCAATTCTCCCAATTGTGAAGTTGGTTCAGTAAAACATTACCAAGCAAATCCTGCTTCTCAGAAAATTCTATAAACATTTTAGTACTGGCAGCATAAGACTTACACCACTCCAGTTAAGTCCCCTGCACCTACGAAGTAATGCATCCTGTTCTCTGGTGCAATCTGGTGGCCTGTATAGACAATAGTTAGTATCTTCATCTCATGATTTATTTGTTAGGACACTGATCAATATCCATTCAAAGTAATTTGCTTCAAGAACATGGAAGCCTACAACACCTGAACTGAAAAGTTGGGTACCAAACAACATTTTTGACACAGAGCACCATGTCCCTTTTCTCTAGTCAGCCCTTCCTGAAAAACGCAAGTTATGAATTTAGCATTCCACTCATGTTAATCATCCCATCAGGAGTACATCTGCTTCCCATCAGGGGTCAGCAAGAACTAGCTTGTTCAAATTTATGCTCATAAACAAACAATTCCTTGTGTTTTTACCTAAACTCCTCACAGAAGTGTTTAAGTCATTAAAAACTTTGTTATTAATCAAGGTATCCCTTGATTAAAGCAAATATTCTCAACACCTTGATGCTATATTACTGAATGCTTGTTTGTTGGCCCATCCTTTTGTCTTCTTTTTTATTGTTAATTTAAGCCCTCTTGACTACTCTAGCCAGTCTCTTTTCTTCTCCAAGTTACTCTCCTCCACAGCAAGAGGGAACCAAACTCTGTAGCCAATAGATAGCCCAAAATGAATCAATATTTCAGAGCCAGAACCCTGTACACGATGCCACTTAGCCACAGAGGTTTACTTCTTGAAAATTCTGCCTTCTCAAGCCTCCTTTGACACTTTCCAAGTTCCTGAAACAGTCTAAAAATATGTAAGGTACCACGTGAAACAAATCATCAGTACAGATGCACACCATCTTGTCCACCAACTTCAGGAGTCTGCAATGCCATGTCTTCATAGTTGGAAGACAGTCCATCCTACTGTCTAGCTGTACCTTATGCTCTTTCCATGCATAATATCTTCTAAAGATAGCTTGGCTTCTTCTGATTGGAGGTTTTGATACTTGAATGCCTTGAAGATTAGGCTGAAGATCCACTGTCAGATGCATCCCATTCACATTACCAGCTCTTCAGACATTTGAGGCAGCTTTCATGCTAAGCACCTGGCACCTAGATACTTCTGTCCTGCATGGAATTCTTTCTGGATCTTCTAGCTACTGGCTGAAATCTGCCCATCCTTTCTGCTTCCAAATATAAAGACTGTTTCCTCATTCTCTTGGCTCGTGGTTATAAACTGCTATACCTCCTCTCTGGTTTTCACTCCAGTTTCTTGATGGTCAATTCTTTTCTGCTTGAATCAGGATAATAAAACTACCTGAATCTAATTGTCTGAGTACTCTTGAGCCTTTCCAATACTGCTCAGCATCCCCATTTGTCCTTCCAAACCATGACTCTATTCTTCCCAGACAGCTATTAACTAAAACTTCATAAAGAGGAAATTGCTTCTAGGAAGATAAAATGTGGCACATCTACTGAGGTTATAACTGCTGTTGTATTGTTGACCATCAAAGTATTAAGTTCAAGACTGCAGGGTTTTACCATACACTATTTTTTACATAGTTTCTTTCCAGAATACATTCTTCCACCTACGCAGGAAATGTACCTCCATACTACTACTATAGACATTTCCCTTTGCATTTTCTTATAATAAATTTCCACCACAGATCCTAGAAACAGTTAAAATGCTCCAGGAGGGACACTGATGCCTACAGCTAAATTCAAAGACTAGGGACATATATTACTGAACCAACAAACTGCAGTTGGCTAAGAGGCCTAAGATCAAAGAAAGCAATGAAAAGTAAGCTTGCCTGCACCAATTCACTAGTAGCCAATTCTCTTTGTCCCAGCTGAACAATACTGAGGAGAATCAAGCTCTGTCAGAAAACGTGAGATTCCCGGAAGCAGTAATTGAGTAGAAAGTCCCCCACAAAAATCCTCAAGTGACCAGGATAAAAACAGGGGACCCTCCCTACTCAAGCTATTCTAAATTAAGACTTGTGGTGTTGATTGCAAGGCAGGAGATACCTAGAAATGGCATCCCTCTCCAAGCCATGCATGACTCTAAACCCTGTGTTTAGATCCTTTAAACTTCAGTCAGTAGAGAACACAGAGTACAGAATATTAGACATTCCACTGAAAAAGCAAACTTCAATATTCTATATAGCTGAAATCTGGAATGGGCTGAAATGGGATAAATCTGGAATGGGCTTCCCAGGGAGGTGGTGGTCTCCCCTACCTTGGGGGGTCTTTAAGAGGACAGACGGGCACCTGGCTAGGGTTGTCTGACCCCAGGTCTCCTGCCTGATCAGGGCAGGGGGTCAGACTTGATGATCTGTTAAGGTCCCTTCTCACCCAAACATCTATTTCAAAGGCCTTTAAGAACCACTGACTAAGTAATACATGCTATTCAACCTAGAGGCTGCAAAAGGCATAGCAAGTCCTATGTTTTAATATTTTGCCTTTAATTTCCTTCAGATAATGCTGAGAAAGGACTAACTTTATTTCATACATCCTGGCAGTGCACAAAAAATAATTTATTTGTTTCAATATTGTGGAAGGATATTTCCTCTTTGTATTTTTAGCACCAATAAATACTGTTAACATACTTCATCCAAACTGGATCTAAAAGTTCAGCAGTGTACTGAATTCTAAGTTTAACAACATGGCAAATTATGGCTTCTTTCCCAGAAAGCAATGAATTTTAAAACTTTACACTAAAGCATCTATGGAATACCAAATCAACACTTGGCAGCTTATATCCAAGAATTTCAAAGCACTCTGAAACTCTGATTATGCCTCACAAGACCTCTGTGATGTAGTACAGCACTCATCCCTGCTTACAAAAGCACCTGAGTCGCCTAATTCTGTGATCATGAATCTGCAGAACAGCCAAGCACAGAACCCAGTTCCGATTCCCAGTCCTATCCTTATGTACCAGTTAGGTTTATCACACAAACCAGTTTGGTCAGCTTTTTATCAGGACAGAAGCCAATGTCAGATTTGTCACTGACTAGCCATCTTTAGATTAAGCACCTATTCAAGACGAAATATGGGTCGGACTATACTATTCTTCACATAAATTAAACTAATAATATGGAAATTAGATGGGTTAATTTAGAATTAATCTTACACAAAAAGGTTTTATTCCAAGTAAAATATTCTGGTTTTGATACCCTGAAGCCATCACTTCATTCTGTAGAAAAGGGTAGTTAGCAATATTAGTCTCAAGTCAGGTAGAAGACAAGGTAGAATTGCACCTTATAGACTAACTGAATCAGAGATGTATAAGCCTTTGATGCATCACCAATCTAATCTATAAGGAGCAACTCTACCCTGCCTTCTGCCTGACTTCTTTATTCTTAAGTTCACATGTACTGTATGAGGCTCTAGGGAAGTATTGTATCCCCAAAGAGAGTAGGAACTATGAACCAACATAATACAAAACAGAAATGAACCACCTCTTCATCAACACTTGGCATGGCTTCTTTTAACTTCCAGCTTCATTATTACATTATATGCTTTTCCAGTCTGTGAACTACTACTAATGAGCTATAAGCATTATATTATTCCTCTCCAAGATAAGCATCTATGCATAAATAAAAGACTATGTGCTTTGTTAGCAAAGGTCTAGCTATACAACAAACAAATTCTTATCTACTCTTACCTTTGGCTAGTTTGGCAGCCTTTTTGTCACTTTAACCTGACGACTTAAACTGGGCAAGTTGGTTGAAATTCATCGCTTCTACTAAGCCACTTAAGTTGAGATACAGATGCCTGTAAATTCAAAGTTATCAAAAACTGGACTGCTATTTCACAAGGAATGCAAAAGGTACAAGCAAGTAATTCTGAACAGAATCTTAGTAGCATCAATGGAGAAGAGTCCGTCTATATAATAAATTTGCATACAGAACAGAAGGTAACAATTTTAAAACTACAAAAATAGCATACAAGAACTAAGAATATGCTGTTAAGCATTCATTTGTTATCAACACTACATATACAAAATTACTACATAAACAGGTGCAGAATCTTTAAGTTTTTTAAAATTACTTGCTGGGCTGCAGTCACTATTCTCACTTGTTCCATACTTCTCCTAGATTCTATTAACATAACAAGAATTGACTTTATTCTCCTGACCACCCCCCCCCCCCAAAAAAAAACCTCTTTTATTGTTCAGAAAGGCCAATAAAGATGATGATGAAGGTGTAGGATCAGAAAAAGGTATATCCATTAATGCATCTGGAAAATTATTAGAGTAACAAGAAATGTACCAATGGAAAGGACATATTAAGAAGGAAAAATATACAAGTTTCCTACCCGAATCACACCACCTCCTCCTCCAGTTCACACCATGGGAGCTTGAATCAGTTTCTGAACTTTGAACTCTGAATCAGTGGGGTGCAGGACTCCACTCAAGACAAACCATCCATGTGGAACTATGAAGAAAGACATTTTACAGTTTTATAGTATTCATCTATAGTGAGTACAAAGACATTTTTTTCCTCTACACCAGCAGCTGGCAATGTTTAAGAGCCACAGGCTGGAGCAACACAACTCCGGTCCAGAGGCAAGCTAGTATTCTGATTCCACTGCAGCCACTTTTTCTTCCCACTATTTCTCCTCAACCCCCAGCAATGGCATGGGCACAGGCAATTGCTACCCAGCTCCAGCATGAACACAGGCAATGCTCCCTGCTACCAAAATGCTGCTGAATCCTTCCAGTTCTGCAGGCAAGATCCAGTGTGCTGGTCATATATTACCAACCCCTACTCTACACTAACAGTAGATAGGATAGTCAAATTTGATAACAACCACACCCTATTTTCTCACTCACAGCACTGCCCTGAGTAAGACAGACAACTTGTTTTTGAATGGCAAAATGAGGACAAAAAAAGAAAGATCTTAAATAAGGTATTTACCCCAGAGAAATACAGGCCACTGAAGTCAGCAGAAGTGGGGGGCAAGAGGGCACAAAACACTGTGCCTGTTCCCTTAACCCTCTGGCTGCAGGATGGCACAGGGGCTGCTGGCTGAGTCAAACAGCTCAGTCTCTCTTCTCTTTTCAAGCTGAGCTGGGCAGGCAGGTGTGAGAGGGAGAAATTAATACTGCAAGTGCTGTGCAAGGGGCAGCACAGTGAGAACTCAGGGTGCCCTAGCTGCTGACTACTGGCACTCTCTTTCCCAGGGCAGAGGGTCATGCTGTAGAAACTGCTACTATTACATTTTCTCACTTAAAATGTGCACTCCAGTCCCCAAAGCCTGATTTTTTCAAAAAGCGTGCTTTGTATGCAAGAAAAATGATATTAAACTCTCACTACAACAGTAATTGTGTTCTCTACAGTACTTATATAATATTTAAATATTCTACCCATTATTGCTGTGACTCGGCTATTAATCAAGTGCAGAAATGAAGCAAATAAACACCAAAATTCAGTTAAGACCCATTAATATCTTTTCTATTGTCATGCAGCAGCCCAAACTAGAATGTACGAGTTGTAGAAAGGTTTGAATTCAAACAAATGCCATAGAAATGGAGGAAGTCTTAAATTTCTAGACTGCACTTTTATTAGATTAAATGTGAGTTTAAGTTAAAGTAATTTTTATAAAAATTAAACCTTGGGTTTAAATTGAATAACTGTATCCCCTTAAAGATGCTATCAGAGAGCATCTGAAGCATTTTACCTGAAAAAGAATAAGTTAAGTATACTACCAGCTCTGTGGCACTTGACTTCCTTAGTGATCTTCTGGGTAATGCCACTCCTAGCAACAGATGAACAGAAAAGGGAGTCTCCAATGGTTTAAAAAAAATCAGATCAGCCAACTACCTTTCATTTAGTTGAACCTGAGGTTTTAATGGGATGTTTTCAGTCATTGGCAGGAGGGAACAGAGTTGCTCTCAACTGATTTGATCCATTCCAGTCTACAAGTCCTATTCTGCCCAGAGAGTTCTCTCATGGAAGATGGCAATGAACACCTATTTTTATTACATAGTCCTGGTTAGTGCAATGGCACAAAGAACAGTAAGTATGGGATGTTGTGAAAGTGTAAAATGTGATGCCCATAACCTCATCTTGATGAAACTTGTTATGACTGCCTCAAATAAGATAATAAAATGGGAGGGAAAGAGGGTGGAAGAAGAGGTTACACTGAAACATCATCCATTTCCTACGAAGCACCAACTTTTTAACAAAACCAGCACTAGGAATCCTTCAAGAGATCAGATAGGATGTCTTGATTTAGAAATTAAGGCAATTTAATCAGCAAATGGAAAACCTAAGCTTAAATAATTTATTTAAATGAACTTTTCTATTTGAACTTCAGTTACTTTCCAAAGAGAGGTTTACTCAGTGGCCAATACAGACACTAAAAGATGCAGATTTACATTACAACTGAAAAAAGCTTTTAAGCTACAAAAAAGTATCAAACCCATCTAGGAAAGTATGTTATAATTATATACATTTTAAAGCAATCCTATATATGGCTCAATAATTTTCAGATTCTTATTTTAAAATTTTAGTTTACAGTACTTAAGAAGTAGTGTGTGAATGACATGTCACTCAATTACAAACATGGATACAGAGGAAAGTAGGGCTGTTCAGAGATCATCTAATCCTATCCCCCTCCCCAAAGCAGGATCATCCCTATCAAAACTATTTTACACAAATCCAGTCTAACCCAGGGGTGACAAAACACCTGGTTCTGCAGGGCCAGATGAGTGTTGCAGGGTTGGTCTACAGGCTGAGTGAACAGCATGTGCCCTGCCACCTTCCCTCTCCCCCTACATCCAATCAATATACAGCATCCAGCAACCACAGCACCCACTGCAGTACCCATGCTTCACAGGGCACCAGTCCTGAACCAGTTAAGGCAGGTACCAAATGCAGCACAGGTCTCAGGCCAGTTAAAGCAGGAAGGGTGTGCAGCAGGCATTCAGAGCCCTGCACACAAGACCAGTCCAATGCACAGTGTGCAGAGCATGGGGCAACTCCAGATGAAGGGGCAGCACAGGGGGCTGATTGACAGGGCTCTGCAGGCCAGATCCAGCCTACAGGACATTTTTGACACTCCTAGTGTAATCTATTAGTAAAATTATTCAGTCAACCATGACAAACACAGGGTATAAACCCCCTTATCTGCCACAAGTAAAGCTGGGGAGCAACAGTGGCCAATGTCCTGCTGCTGCAAGGATTTTTAAAGCAGGTTTAAGATACCCAAGAAGCCCCCCTACACACACACACTATAAAAAACCCACCTAGATAATTAAATCTTAGGTTATCATGCATGTCAAACTTATGTCTGTGATGATTTTGCAACAAACTCTTCCAGCACAACTCTGTGCACCTTCCCCCACACCCCAATCAAGCTGCTACAATAGTATGTGATTTCACATTATACTTATAAAGCTTTA
>NW_005842654.1:65293-87226 GCF_000455745.1 Alligator sinensis | reverse complement strand
GGGGGAGAACAGAGGAAAGAAAGGCACCAAAAAAAATTTTTTTTTTTTAAATCAATTTTCATCAACTCCTGATATCAGATTTTAAATGTTCTAGGAAGTTCTTATACTGAAATCAAGATAGATCTACCAAAATATTTTCAAGACTATTAGAAATTGTGAGAACAATAAAACTTAAAAGAACAAGAGTCTAAAATTCAAAACAAGACAACTTGTTTTTTTGTACAGGCATAATCAACTAGCCCAGGACCCTTGCAACAAACTTGACAAGACACTAAAACCTGCATTCCTCTGTTCTTATCACATACCTTTCCCAAAAAATTGGATATTAATCACTTCAATGCCTGCCCTCGTAAGATATCCTAAAATTCTAAGGGACGCTGCTGGCATCTATCACTTACAATCCAATTTCCCCCACATGCTTTAGAGTAAGAAGAGTTCACTATATCCATTGGAATAATTCTTCTTCAATATCTTAATTTATGATCTGGAAGATGGGATAGGATGGAATTATACCCTCAAAATGTTTAGAGATGGCACCAAGCTGGGGGGTGTAGTAGATACACTGGAGGGTAGGGATAGGATTCAGAGTGACCTAGACACATTGGAGAATTGAGCCAAAAGAAATCTCACGAGGTTCAACAAGTACAAGTGCAGAGTCCTGCACTTAGGACAAAAGATTTCCTCCATGCACCAGTACAGTCTGGGGCCGAAAGGCTAAGCAGCAGTGCTGCAGAAAAGGACCTGGGGTTTATAGTGGACAATAAGCTGGATATGAATCAGCAGTGTGCCCTTGTTGCTAAGAAGGCTAACAGCATACCGGGTTGCATTAGTAAAAGAAATATTAGTGTAACTTTTCTGCACGGAAAAGTAAAAGGTTTATTTGGGTCTAGCAATATTTCATCTTTTCTGACCATTATTGTCAGTTAACACTTCATTATGTAACGTTAGAGATCCAATAATGTACATCAATAGTTAACCACTGATTTCCTTGGGAGCATTTACACTGACACCATTGATCCTACAACATACTCTCTGAAAGCTTGTTTGCCTTGAAAAAGGTACTAAAGTATCCATCTACTCCCCACTTGTTCATAAATCAAATAAGCAAAATCTTCAGCTGCAGTTTAATTTTGTTTCTTTAACAGAATGTTATATATGCTACAGTATAACATGTCACAGTGCATCTATTAATTAGATCACCAAAAGTTGTTAGTTTTAGGCATTTTACACAACTTAGCAGGGCTCTCACAGGGCTGGTCACTAAAATTTAAATTAAGTTTCTCTCATAAACACTAAAACAGAATTAGAGAGATGGCAAAACAGAAGGGCTCTTTATCACACTTATAGTATTTAAATACGTATTTACTATAAACTTAATTCCTTGTCGTTCCGACCAAAGCCGGACATAGATTTCAAATTATAAACCTCTGCTAGATGGCATTTGAGAACAATGGAAATGGAAAAAAGTAAAAAAGTAATATAAACATCTTAAGTAAGTTATTAAAAAGAGTTACATACACCAGATTTTCTAACCAGAATGACTTTTGCTGTTAAAGAGTCAAAAATCATCTCTCTCAGCATTTGAAATAAAATTAAATTCCTCTATCTAGATCAATAGGATCATAAGAAAGCAGGGCTGGAATGGACCTCATGGGGTTATCTAGTCCATCCACCTGCTCAAAGGGAGAAACATAAACCATCCCAGTCGAGTGTCTGTCTAACCTGCTCTTCAAAATTACCAGGGATGGAGATTCCACAACTCCTCCAGATAAATGCTTAACCGTCCTCATACTCAGAAAGTTCCTCCTTCCAACCTTAATTGCCTTTGTGGCAGCTTGAGGCTATTGTTCCTAGTCCTGTTCCTTAAAGCCACAGAGAAAAGGCCAATTTCCATCCTCTCCCTTCAGGTTTTTAAAAACTCATCTCCCCTTCAGTCTTCTCTTTTCCAAATTAAATAACCCCAGGTCTTTCAGCCTTTCCTTCTAAGTCATGCTTTTCAGGCATCTAATTATTTTTGCCGCTCTCTACTGGACTCCTTACAGTCTGTCCAAATCTTTTTTGAAGTGTGCCCAAAACTGGACACAGTACTCCAAGTGAGGCCTCACTAGTGCCAAACAGAGCAGAGGAATCACTTCCCTTGATCTGCAAGAGACCCTCCTGTTAATACAGTTCAGTCACATGAAAAATATTAATCTAATTTTACTGTGTGATCTTGCATTGTAAAACTAGGCTGATTTTACTGTATTTCACAGCAGTAATTTTTAAAAATCTATTTTAATTGTACTTTGGCTTGAGGGTCCCCATGCTGTTCTCCTGTTTTGCTGGCTTCAGGAGGCAAGGCATAAAGTTTAAATTTGATATGAACATTACTTGAATACTATGGGGAATTAGGAAGAAGCTGATTCAGATTACCCCAAGCACTTCAGTTCACCAAAACCAAATGACTGATTTATTCCTGTGCACTAATAGAAATGTAGGCACGAACAGCATCAACTGCAACTGTACTGCAAATCCCCACACAGAAGTTCTTGGAACAAAACATGATTCCTACAGAGAGGAGAAAACTGGCACACACAGTAACAAGGCTACCCATTCCTACTATGGATCATAAATATTCTAATAAAACCAATGGTCAGCTATATCAAAGGAAATTTAACAAATCTAAAAGCCAACATGGACTAAGCATTACACAGTCCCCACAAGACCAATAGGAAAGTATTACATCATGATATTGACAACAGAGATGTAATTACTGAGATTTATGACTATACTTACAGTTTACCAGAATGTAAACTGAATAGAAATGTCTTTTATTAACCAAACAGTCCACCAAAACATCCAGATTAGGATAGGCTATTGTATCAATAGATACATGCAATGAAAGCATAAGAGTAAGTTTCAGGAAAAACTGGTCATGCAAGAGTAAACAATCTTGCTTCACAAAGAAAATATATGTATATCAGGCAGTGAAGTTTTACTAATTTTTTCTTATTTCCTTCTGCTTTTCAAAAATTCAGTAAGCGTGTTCAGAATTTACTGCACTCTGATTTATTTCACAGGTTAAATATTAAGGAAAAGAAAAGATTGCATGTGTGTGTGTGTGTGTGTGTGTGTGTGTGTGTGTGTGTGTGTGTGTGAGAGTGTGAGTGTGTGAGAGAGAGAGAGAGACTGACTATTCACACATTCATTTATTGAAGTTGCATATATGCACTGCCAATTTTGCACACAAATGATTAGCTTTACAAACAGTTGTATTAATCTGAAAGGAATCAGGAAGACACTAGTGCAGAGACATCAAATTCATTTGGCCTCGGGGGCCAGAATGGATCCATGGATCCCCCTCTCCCTGCCCCGTCAGATCCACAATACAGGGATCCACACCACACATGATGCCTGCCTTGGCCAGTCTGGGATCCGTGGCACATGCAGAGCCTCCCCTCTTCCCCTTGCTGGTCTAGGATCCATGCTACACATGGCACCTGCCCCTTTTTCCCCTCTACTCATTCAGGATCTATACTACTTGCAGCACCTGTGCTGCGCCACATGGCACCTGCTCCAGCCAGTACAGGACCCATGTGCCTTGCAACACCCACAGGCAGCCTAAGCAGCATGGGACTGGCTTGAGTAGGTGCTGCATATAGCACAGATCCTGGAGCAGGCCACCACATGCAGCACACATCCTGGGCCTTGTGCAAGGGGCACAACACAACAGACCCTGGGGCAGCACCAGAAGCTAGGCGATGTGGCTCCGTGGGCTCGATCCAGGCCACAGGCCATATCTGACATTAGAACATTCTTTTCCAAAGAGACTGTGGTTCTAAACATGCAAGGTAAAAGACATATTTCCAGTCAGAGAAAAAAAGTTAAAAACACAAAAGTTAAGGAAAAAGTTTTACAAATGAAACTCACATCCAAATTAATTACTGATTCACCATATCTTATATTAAGCACGTTCTAGGGAGTCCAATAAAAAAAATCACAGTGTAAAACTATACATCTGGCTATTGTCCAAGGGACAATTCTCATGTCCAGCCATAGATTACATAATAACAAAACCTTCTAGAAACTGAGTCAGATGAAAAAGTAACTCTGAAATAAGTTCCATTTTTAAAAAACGCAAAGGTCTCAAAAGTGAGAAAGATGGTTTTAGATGTCTCCACAATAGACTGTGCCTCTAAGACAAAATTTAAAATTTAACACAGAACCTCCATTGGTAGATCATTCTACAACTGAGCAACCAGAGAGGCTAGTCTTAATGAATAGAACTATCCAAACTCAGTTATTCATCTTCAGCATTAGCAGTTCCTTCTGTAATAAAAGTTCTATTCAGTTCCTATCTCAATACTGAAAGTGAAACCAAACAAATTTGTCACAACCCAAAGTTGTGAATTTTTTGATTGTGCGCGCTTCGGCACCGCTAAATTATGTTCCCGCCGAATTGCAGCTCTTTTGCACGACGGAGTGTACTGCTGTTATAGAGACCCCGCGTGCAGAAAAGTGTTTCCTGCCGTTTTGTAGCCTTCTTTGCATTGTGCATTTCTCTTGCATTTTAGTGATGCACGCTGCAAAGGAGTTCCCGCCATTTGTATTAAGATTTGAGCCACATTATTGGCCGGTCTTAATTTAGGCACACGTGGCGGCTAGCTATTGGCTTGCTAGCCGTACAAAAGGCTTGGGTGGTTGCCGCCCAAGTTGGAGAGAAAGACGGAGAGAGAGATCTCTAAACGCTGTGGGTCCTTTCAAACCCAGCGCGTCTTTCTTAAGAAGGCGATAGAGGCTCCAATTGCTGAACCCCCGGAGCCTAGCAAACTCCGGGGCACCACTTACTGACGGCCTCTAGCCTCACCCCGTCACCGATCGCAGTCCAGACGAATCCCTACCCTAGAACCCAGTTATCGAAACCACGGAATCTGAACCACTCCGAGGATCCTGGGAACTGAGTTTTAGAGTCCTCCAACGAGGATTGAAGTGGAGCTGTACCTGGAAACTGTCCAGCCTGCGTGCACACAGACGGGCCCGGCTCGCGCCCGGCGAGGACGGGACCGGGAGCCGGCACACACAAAATTATTTATACATTTTAACAAAATTTAGCTAACAGTCAAAAAAAATTAAAATGTGTGGTATACAAATCACATCCCAATTACACTGGGACTACAAAGAAGAGAAACTAGGAATGCGACAGAAATCATGACTGCTGTTCCAATAGAATAGCATGTATCGCGGACACGGCATTATCATTGCTTCTGCTATAAACAGTGTTTATTTGTACTGCATGCATGAGACCTCTTTTAAATGACCTTTTGTCTCTATTCAATGTATAAAGATAAGATGCACCCTAAAACTTTTAATGAACCCCACCGAATCCAAACCCACCCTACAGAGATCCAGCATCTCTTAGAAAATAACAAGGATTTCCATAGCATTCAAAAATAGAATTAGAAATAATTTACTCATGTTTTGGAACTGTATCTTGTCACTTTTTTTTTTAAATTTAAACAGGTAATAAAATTATTCTAAATGTAATTCACAATAATTGTAGCATAAAACAGCACTGTCCAACTGGTCTCCCAGTGTCTTGCAGGGGATTAATTTGCACCCTCAAGCTCCTGCCAGTCTTCAAGCTCACTCCTTCAGCTTTCACTGCCTGCCCCCAATCAAGGGGGCAGGGCAGTGCAATGCAGTGTTGTCTAGGGAGCTGAAGGCAAGCCTAGAGCCATATATGTGGTGCAGTGCACAGTGCAGCAACCCCCCACTCCCTTCTTAAGTGCATGACATAGTGGTCAGAGGGGCTCCCATCTGGGGGGCCAGATGTACTGGCATGGCATGGGGGCCGGGGTGGGGGGGGCACGGAACCATGGCTTACCCTGATGCAGCCTGTGGGCATTTGGCCCAAGGGCAGGTAGAAGTTGAACAGCCCTGGTATAGGACATATTAATAATGTTATTGGAAAGAAACAAAAAAGAAAGCTGGGACTACAAGAAAGAAATGTAGGTGCTTGTAGGTTTTATTCCATATACTCTCTCCACCCCAGAAGGTAAGCTCTTCCTTACATGGGATTATATAGTATGTTTCAGTTTTTTTCATGAATACTTAGTCTCTCAATGAAAGCTGACAAACTTACCTTGTGCAATCTTAAGAGAGATCATATAATCAAGGAGGCTCCCATTTCCCCATGAGCCTTTTCAGAATATTCCAGGCACTTCTGCTTGTGCTGGGGTGGGGGGTAAAGGGGGTAGCATGGATCCAAGAGAGCCGCTCTAGTTAAAGCGCTGCAGCACCTTGTGTATCAGTATCTCCGCACTTCAAAATGGCAGCAGGGGTACTTGCACTAAAGCTAGTTCAATGAGCTTTACAAGCTTTAGTTAAAGCACCCCAACACCTTTTTGAAACATGGGGATGCTGATACATGAGACGCAGGAGGATGCTGGAATGCAGTAATTATCACACTTCAGCAGACTCAGTTAATCAAATCTGCTCCAACATGCTGTAACACAGCACATCAGAGCAGCCTCTGTGTTTGTGTACAGGCACCCTTTAATAAATATTTTGTCTTTGTTTTTGACACAAACACAGTCCCAACAAATCTGAATTTTTCACATTAATGAAGCTAACACTGAGGACAGTTATTTAAAGAAGTCACCTGTTGACCGACACCAAATCCCATCCAGTTAGGTTCATTCTCATAGGACATGATTTGGAAAGAAAAAAAGAAGAGATTATCCATATGCTGCAACTGCCAAACTAAGGCAAGCAAAATAGCAAAGTAATATTTTACTGAGTTATATTTTTAGGGTGTAGGGTGGGGAAATAAAAGTCTTCTTCCTTTCTGAGGATCACTTTAGTTCTTCTCAACTGCAGCATGAAGCATAGATTACAAGTTCAAACCAAAAAAGTAAGTGATAAACAAGTAAATTATTTGCTTACTTCCTCATTTCAGAAAAAAGAAACATCCAGTCAGAGATCAAATATAATGGGCATAAGAGGGCAGCACTCTTTTTAATGATCTATGAATAGAATTTACTTGAGGGAAAGAAAGCAATATTGATTTTAAGACTATTAATTTGGAACATACTTAACTGCTCCAATGAGATTTCAATGAATGTATACTTTACTTCAAAGCTCATCTTGCTGATGCAACTGCTATTAATAATGGTACCCTGATGGACAACAAATAACGAACCTAAGTGGTACTAAGAAATGTTTGGCAAGAGATATTAAGCCAAGTTTCTCTCTCAAACCCTGGATGTTTTTTGAAGCCTTAACTGTAGGTGCACTCATTTAGTATCTCACTCCTACTGTGTCCCCCTCGTAATTAGAGGTGCACCTATACATCGGTCCCATACGGATTGGCACCAATATAAAGAATACTGACTGTATCAGCAATCAGCTGTTGTTGACTGATGGTACTAATAATAACACTGATAAACGACTCATGCATGCACACAGCCAGAGTGCAACACACAGGCGGCCAGGAGCACAGCCTGGCAGTGTGGAGACTAGCCAAGTCCAACTGGTAAGTCTGTTGCGAAAGAAACGGCATGGGAGGGGGAGGGAACACAGATAGAGGCCTCAGTGTTGAGGGACAGAGTGGGGCAGGGCAGACACTGCCCAGGCAGAGTGGGGTGAGGGATGGAGTTGCGAGCCTCATCCAAGGGACACGGTGGGGGGAGCAGCTCCCACTGCTGAGCACACCCCGGGAGACCATGGGAGCCTGTGCCCCAGGACCTGTGCAGGCTGAGACCAGGCCCTGACTGTGCAGCACCTGCCCCAGCCCTGCCCCAATTCCCTCCCTCACCACGGTGGCCTCGATCTGCCGCCCCATGCCCTTTCCCTCTCCCCTCAACAAACTTGCAGCCAGACACGGCTCTCCATGCTGCCCAGCTGCATATCGGAATCAGATCAGTATAGGCCGATATGGCTTGTTAAAAATTGGCCATTGGTATCAGCCCAAAAATCTCTATCAATGCACCCCTACTCGTAATGCAGAAAGGGCCACAAAGCACAAACTTCTGAAAGCTCTGCATCTGCAGTGCTGCAGCCTATTAGGCAGTCTAAGAAGCCTGATCCCAGAGCTTTTAAAATTGTTAATCCAAGGATCTCACCCACTTCCAGAAGCAGGGGAGATTCTTGGATGACCTGGTGTCCTAGGATTAGGAAGATGCAAAATTCCCCTCTCTTCTCAGCCACAAGAGCTGGGCTACTCCTCTAATCTCATTTCTGAATGTTTAGAATAACCGTATTTTCTAATCTCCTGATATAGAGGATTCTAGGTTATTAACTGCACTGGCTTTTCCTTTTCTCCTTTTTTGTTAGCAGCAGTATTATCAGTCAATGCCCAGGGTACAGACTGTTAACTGTCAGGCTGGTTGCCTAATACCACATATCTCCATTCCCACCAATGCTGGGATTCAATAGAAGAAAACAAACACACACAAAAAAGGTGCACCCTACGTTTAAACAATGTTGAGCTATAATAGGGTGGCCTTTTATCACTTAATCTTTTACCCCATGCAAAAGCAGGAAAGGTACCTCAGAGACTGTGAGAGGTAAAGTACCTGAGAACAGGAAGTTCAAAAAGTAGGTAGTCTGAGAAAGCAGACTGTAGGATCAAGGAGAAAAATCAGACGTAGCAACACAGAAGGAACAGAGTTGTCCCCTCTTGTCAGCTCAGTTCCTGTTCTGGTTAATTACTTCCCACCTAGTGGGCTACAGCCCTGACCATGGCCTACTTTAAAAGGGAAAGGACACATTAATCTGTGCCCTTTTGACAAGGAATCCCAAGTGAAGCAGATTCTTAAAAAATAAATAAATCCTTTGCACCTGTTCTTAGGGCCATTTCAGTTGTCTGAAACCGTGTGTGTGAAATTCTCAGCAAAAAGTCCAGAATTTTCAGGGTCTGTAATGAAGTCAACTGTGTTGGAGGGGGGAGGGGAAGCATATTCAGAAAACACACATAATATAGTCATAACACAGACATATTACATGGTACGCACATGCATGCATACTGGGATATTCCTCCACACATCTCATTCACACACTGATATTTTGGTAAGGCTATTTGAGATTCATGCCCATCAGCTGCTCTCTTGTACAGTGTTGACCCACATCTCAAAAGCAGCCCAACAGATAGCTGGCGGCAGTCTTACTGGCATATTCCCACATTTGGAGCATGCAAGAGGGGCACACTCAGGAACACCCGGTTAAGACTCTGCTGTTCCAATGTAAACACACCTTCCATGTTGTCACTGCTCAAGTGGCAGCTGCCCAGCCAATTCAGATCCATGATGGACATGAGAGAAATCCATATGAAGTAAACAGAGAATGCCAAAAAGAGGAGGAGGGCAAGGAAGTGTTCCAGGCCAAGAGGGCATGGGAAGTTAGATGGTGGTCTAACTATTCACTATTTTCTAGTCACACTTTATTGTTAAATGCTGGGTTCTCCCCGAACTTCTCTTTTTTAAACTGATGCTCTGAATGTTACGAAACTCATTAAGGAGCAAGCAGGATATTAAAAACAAGTATGCCAAAGCTGCATTTCGCTCAAATGAAGTACTGCTCCAAACCATCATCTTGGACTAATGGCATGAAAAAGACCCACAATAAAAATTTTATTAATTGCAGAACTCAGCTAAGATACAAAATCAATCACAGGGCTTGGGGTTCAGGCATCTTCAAAGTAAAGCTATACCTCGGATTAAGTTATTACTCCAAATGTTGGGCACAAAGGTAATAGCCTTGTGGTAAAGATATTTTAGTACCTGTGAGAGCATAAATGGTAAATGTGATGGCCAAGTACAAACTTGGAAAAAAAAATCCCAATACTGCACTACATTTTCATGACAAATTGCATAATCTAATATGAAACTAACATATGATCTACTCTTACTAGCAGAGATCCGGGTTTTGCATTTGCCACTGTTGCTGATAGGTTGTCATTGGTAGGTGTTGTTGGGCTTTGGCCCCTTCTTGACTGGTACCTTGCTCCCCAGTAACGTCAGGTTGAGATCTAGATTTGGCACCACCAACGTAGTTTGGTTGCTGCTCCTACTTTCCTGCCATGCCTTAGATGTTTTATTTTTCTTGGGAGACAGTTCCCAATAAGTGGCCCTTGGGATCTCACACCTGGATTTCTTCATGTGGCTCCAACATCGCCTTTACCCCACCCTTATCACATCCACAGCCAACGCAGACTCTGTTCTCCACAGGTCCTGCTCTCAGATGATCCAGTCTCATCTGTGCCGCACGCCTCCAAGGGTCAGTGATCTTCTGGCCATCAGTCTTCCAAAGGCTGTCCTTCATCTATGGACTGTGGCCTTGGCAACTAAACATACCCTAGTCTTGGGTTAACCGTAAACTGATGGGTCCCTAGGATCTTGCCTCCTGGGGCCCTTCATCCTGCTTGGGGCTTCTTGGCTCCCTTCTATTTAATAGCTGTGCAGGAGGTACAGCAGCTCCCTGCCGGACCTCTGCCAGCTTTCTTGGGACCTCCTTTGGTTTCCCACCCCTTCCCACCTCAGCCCCATCTGACCTGAAGCTGGGCCCTCTGGGTCCCACTAGCCAGTGCTGCCCATCTCTCTCTCTCTCTCCCCCCCCATACTCCATGGTTTCCCTGGCTCATCTCTCTGGAGAGGCTCCTGGTTGAGCTGGAGTTTCTCCCCGACTGTGCTACATGGCAATCTGTGACCCTCTACCTGCCGCACCACCTGAAAGTGCCAGCAGCCCCTTGGTGCCACCTTCTGCTACATCTCCTGGGTCTCCCCTTAGAGCCCTGACTTCCCAGGGTGGTGTCCCAGTGGGCTGCACCTCCCTGGCGTCCCTCTGCTCCCAGCACTTGGATTCCCTGCGTCTCCTGCCAGCATCTCCCTGCAGGTACTCTCTCCATCCATGCTCCCCAACTGAGTCTTCAGCGGCTTTTTAAGCAGGCAGAGTTCCAGCCTGCAAAGGGCATCTTGTGCATGTGTGCACATACACACACAGCTGGACCCACATCCTGTTGAGCAAAGGGAGCAGGGGGAGCTCTGATTTTCCATGATAAAAAACCCAAAATCAAATGCCACAATGTATAGGTATTTAGAATGTATGTTATTATTGTATTTGAGACACCGGTAGGCTTCCAAATTGTTTTAAATGTAAATATATATGTATACATGCATCAGCTGAATACCATTGGTATATGTATGTAACAACCACAAATTCTCTGATTTTAAGCCCCCCAAAACTGCGTTTTTCCATGATTAAAATGAAACGCCACTATACACACACATACTGCGTGCGTGCGTGCAGAGTGGTGTCTCAATTTAATCATGGGAAAAAAAAAAACGCAGATGGGGGGGGTTTAAAAAAAAAAAAAAAATCAGAGAATTTGTGGTTTTTACCAGAGAATTTGTGATATTTAAACAGACAAAACTAGGAACTCTGCTTATTAGTCAATCAGTCATTTGGAAAATCAGCCAGTAAAAAAAATGGATGTTCAATATTTTTTTTGCCAAAATATCAATTTGTTTAACCTTGCTGAGTACTTCCAGAAATACTCTCACAAGGACGTCAGACAGACAAAAATAACTAAGATTTCCAAAACTATCAAATACAACATAATTCAGGCAGTTGCAGGCTAGCAGAGTGTGTGAAAAAAAATTCATACTATACATATAAGCTCAGAACTTTAGATAATTTACAGGATGTGGTCTCCTTAACTGAAAAAACACCCATGCTCAGAAAGTACTGTGCATATTTTTGTAAAATAAAAGTAGCATATATTATTTGTGCAGAAAACACTATTTTGCTTATTACAGGGGTTACGGGAGCATCTTCAGAGAAATTCAGTCTCTGTTGTTATAATATTATAAAGTATCCACTCAAAGATATCCACCAGAAGTGTCTTTAGAGGAGAACAAATTATTCTAAGATATAACTTTTTAACTGCTTTAAGAAGCAATTCTGAAAGATTTCATTTGTATTTTCCTTGACATTTCATATTAATGTAAGATCACTACATTAAAGTTTACAACGAAAATCTGACATGGACATCTCCCTGCAACATAATCCGTCTTTTCTTAACCATTCAACTTTTCTTAGTTTTGAATGTTGATACATAAAATACTCACACAGATGCCAAAATTGACTAGCCGACTATACAAGGGAAAAAATGAAGATAAGGATACATAAAATTTCACAAGTATGCAGTAAAATGAAGTAAATAAACATTCTCTTATCTTTAAAACACTTGTTACATGGCACCTAGGATCAATGTAACGCTAGGAAGTGGTTCCACTTAAAAAAAAAACAACAAAAAAAACCAACAACAACAAGATCAGAACAAAAGGATATTAATGAACTTCTTGCACAGCCAACAAGAACTGCTACGCAGAAGTGAATCTCCAGTTTTTTAGGACAGATTACAATCCAGTTTCCAGCATTACAATCCAGCTTCTGGCCAGGTCCCCGAGGCCTGGAGAAGGGCCAATGTGGTGCCCATTTTCAAGAAAGGGAGAAGGGATGAGCCGGGTAACTTCAGGCCAGTCAGTCTTACCTCTATTCCTGGGAAAATGGTAGAGAAAATAATAAAAAAAAACACATTTGTGCAGGCCCAGCAGGGGAAACAATGCTGAGGGGAAACCAGCATGGGTTTGTCACAGGTAGATCCTGCCTGACAAACCTTGTAGCCTTCTATGACCAGGTCACACACTGCCTGGATGCGGAAGCCGAGGCCGATGTCATCTTCCTGGACTTTAGGAAGGCCTTTGACACAGCCTCGCACCCTATCCTCATTGGGAAGCTAGCAGACTGTGGAGTGGACGCCTACACGGTCAGGTGGGTGGCCAACTGGCTTAGGGACCGCACCCAGAGAGTGGTGGTGGATGGTTCCTTCTCGGCCTGGAGGGAAGTGGGTAGTGGGGTCCCGCAGGGTTCGGTCCTCGGACCGATATTATTCAATATCTTCATCAGCAATTTGGACGAGGGTGTGGAGAGCACCCTCTCCAAGTTTGCAGATGATACCAAGTTATGGAGCAAAGTTAGTACACCAGAGGACAGGGAGCAGATTCAGGCTGACCTGGAAAGGTTGGATCAGTGGGTAGAGGGAAATAGGATGCAATTTAAATAAAGATAAATGTAAGGTACTCCACCTGGGAAGGAGGAACCCCCAGCACACCTATAGGTTGGGGAGTGTCCTTCTCAGGAGTTCGAAGGCAGAGAGGGATCTTGGAGTCATAACTGACTCCAAGATGAACATGAGCTGGCAGTGTAACGAGGCCATCAACAAGGCCAATCCACCTTGTCGTGCATTAGCAGGTGCACAACAAATAGATTAAAGGAGGTGATGCTCCCCCTCTATGCAGCACTGGTCAGGCTGCAGTTGGAGTACTGTGTCCAGTTTTGGGTGCCGCACTTCAAGAGGGACGCGGAGAATCTGGAGAGGGTCCAGAGGAGGGCCACTTGCATGATTAGTGGCCTTTGTGATAGACCCTACAGGGGGAGGTTGAGAGAGCTGAATCTCTTCAGCCTTCACAAGAGACGGCTGAGGAGGGATCTTGTGGCCGCCTATAAATTTATTAGGGGAGGTCAACGGGGAATAGATGACGCGCTGTTAACTAGGGCGCCCCAGGGAGTGACTAGGAATAATGGGTGTAAACTAGTTGAGAGTGGATTTAGGTTAGATATTAGGAAGAAATTTTTCACAGTAAGAGTGGCCAGGATCTGGAATGGGCTTCCAAAAGAGGTGGTGCTTTCACCTAGCTTGGAGATCTTCAAGAAGAGACTAGACAGTCACCTGGCTGGGGTCATCTGACCTCGCTCCTCTTTCCTGAGAGGGGCAGGGGGTCGGACAAGATGATCCATTGTGGTTCCTTCCGACTCTACGATCTATGAATCTATGAATTAAATCTGGTTCTCCCACACTGATCTGGGACAAAGTCCAATAAATCAATTTCACCTAAATCAGTTAAGTCTCGTACTACAGCCATCCAGGTTTATCTTAAACTGTTTTCAGCTATTTTGAAAGCAATTTATGTGGACTGAACTTCTGTTGTACTACCAATTTGAGCTGGTTTCTGATCACTTTTACTAGTTTGTATGTAATTTCTGTCCCTAGTCATTAAACTAAAATGATAAAACAGCTGTGCATGTATACAAATATGCAGCTGCGGCAAAGGAAAATATAAAGGCTGGATTTGGGTAGATTAAAAGTTTACACTTCTAATTACTTTTTCTTCTGATACTCTTTTGCTGCTGAAAACAGGTTTGTGTGGCTGCTGATGACAAACGTGGAGAAAAAAACAAACAAAACCAAAAACAAATTTAAAAACCCAGCACTTTACCAAAAGTGGCAGCACATTAGTTCAACCCAGCTCCACAGCATCTGTATAGATCGTGCGCATCTACAGGGCTTTTTGGAGCTTTTACCTAAAAGCACCAAGAGCCCCGCTTTTATCAGCTATTAGATAAAAGTGCCAAAAGAGTCCCACTGACTCACCCAATCTATACAGACTTGTTGAGTGAGCTGGGTCAAGCTAGCGCAATACCTCTCCTAGGCACATGCTGGGCTCAGTGTGGGGGCACGCCAAGTTTGAAGAAAAGTGCCCTTTTGCCGGAGGGAGGGAGGGAGCAGGGGTATGTCTGGAAGCAGCCTATGTGCTTACTTGGGTATCTTTGGAGGATGACATGCCAAAAGAAACAGATAAAGTGGGTTTTTTCATGACTGTCCACTGGTCTGACTCCCACAGTCTGTGCTATCAGCGTTGGAAAGGGAGGGAGTGGCGGGTGGATGAGAATATGAAGTTAAATATCCAGGCCAAACTCATAGGAAACGGATCGGTAAACTGGACAGCAAAAACCCTGCAGTTTCAAAACCAAAAAATAAATTCAAATAATTAAAATACCACTCATGTTAAAACTTGGTTATGATCAGATAAGCCCAGTAGGATAGGATTAAGATGGACAAAACAAGACAATTATGTTTGATGTGGAAATGAAGTGGAGGCAGGAAAAAGAGAGAATGAAATTCAGAAAGGAGGCAGATATGATCAGGCTAAAAATCCAGGAAAAGGACTGTAGTGGAAGTTTACTGAATGGATTTGAAGGGGAGCAGCTTCAGTAAACTACTGCAACTTCTCCCTTTGACCTTGATATAGTTAAAATAGTGACAACTTGGATAAAGATTTTGGTTATTCAGATGGCAAGCAGAAGCCGGATCTTAGAATTGTTCAACAGGAATACGTAAGTACTTATAATTTCATAGTTGTTAGGGGCTGGAAGGGACCTTACAGATCATTGGGTCCAGCCCCCCTGCACTTGGGCAGGAAAGACTGTTGGGGTCCCCTGATCCCAGCAAGATGAGCATCAAGACACTTTTTGAAAATCGCCAGGGTGGGTGACTGTACCACACTGGAGGGAGCCAGTTCCAAACCCCGGACACCTGACTTGTATAGAAGTTGTTCTTTATGTCTAGCCTGAAGCAATCCTCAATCATCTTGTGCCCATTACTTCTTACCTCCCCTGGGGGGCTTTGGAGAACAGATGCTCCCCCCAGGTCCTGATGTACTTCCTTGATCTATTTATAGGCTGCCACCAAGTGCCCTCTGAGTCTTCTCTTCTCCAGGCTGAACAGTCCCAAGTCTTTCAGCCTCTCCTCGTATGACTGATCTCCTCATATAACCGTGTTAGTAAGGAGTGCTGAATGAAACGAGTAAACCTGGCCTCATAAAACCATATGACAACAGATATTAGCAAATCTATATGGATATACACACACATTTGGACAACCATGTCCTCGAGCTGGTTGATAACTATTAGCCCTCTTGTTAACAGCTTCAAGACTTAACCTCTCCCATTCAGTCTCCGAACAGGGGCTGAGTTGGTGTGGGGACTAAAGTGCACAGTTGACGGCCCAGACGTAGCAAGTTCGAGGCCATAGCAGAAGTGCTCGTGAAATGGGCTGTCAAATTGCAATGAATCTGCGAATTCTGCTAAATATCTTGTCACAAGGAAACAAAATAGGACAGGAAGTCTTTGAATCTATGATACTGTGATTTAGCCACACTCAGAGAACAAGTAGAAAATCCAGATAATGAAGGTGGAGAGCAAGGCCACAGTGCTTGGTATGGTACATCTCAAGACTTTTTAAATGGGGGGGGGCACAAAATATAAAAGGACACAAGAACGTGGATGCACAAAGATGGGGTGAAGTCTCCTGTTATACTTCCTCTTTGGGCTCTAAATATAATTCCTACATGATTAGGGTGACCATATGTCCCGGGCAAACTGGGATAATCCCAGCTTTTGTAGTTCAGGCCTGGCTGGTTGGTTAAAAGTCCCGGAGCAGAGTCCGGCAGGGATACAGCAGGGTACACAGGCAGGCAGCTGGGCAGGCACCACTGCTGGACTGGCGTCTGCCTGCCTGGCACACCATGCCACTCCACTTCCCCACCAGACTCCGCTCTAGGACTTCTGACCAACCAGCCGGGACTGGACTATAGAAGTTGGGACTGTCCTGGGATATACAGTCACCTTATCCATGATCCCCATTAAAACGACTTACCTTGCCTATGAGGACACTGAAGCAAGGCTCAACTGTGTCATGCTTTGGCTAACAGCAACTGGTCTGCACAAAAATTATACAGAGGAGAGTGATGGATGGAGTACAGACAAGTCTCATATAGAAGGGATGAGATAAGAAACAAGATGTATAGCTGCTCCTCTGTTTTTAGGCAGTAAACTGAAAACCTTTTCTCCTAGAACTAACCCACAGCAGGTCAAAACGAGGCAAAACTAAAATAACTTTCAGCTAAAGAATATTAGGGACATACTGAATTCACGATTGCACAAGTTGTGCTGAAAGCATGAATTTGGGCAGGCTCTGCAAAAACCAGTGCAAGACAAAAACAAAACTGTCCCAGGGGGAAGGTCACCGGGGAACAGGAAACCCTCCCCACAGTGGAACTAGGATCGGGGGTAACCTGCCCCTACATGAAAAACCCTGAAATCAGGGGTTACTTACCGATTTCAGACTGCTGGGTGCAGGACGAGCCATGCTGGGAAGAAACACCCACACAGTTTATCAGCCCCGTTTATTTCCAGCTGGAGCCAGCACAGGCAGATTACGTCATTGACAAACGTCACCCAGCCGGAAAGAAGCCGGCACCAAGCAGAGGAGAGAAGAGGGGTGGAGGCAGCTGAGGCTGAAGGAGTTCTCCACACCAGGCATAGGCAGCGCCGGCATGCAGCAGCGGATCCGGCTCCAGGAGGAACAGAGAAGGACCTCGATGAAGGCAAAGACCCAGAGCAGCTTCGAGGGACAAGCCAAGCTTCAGGCACTGGGGCTACGAGGGAGGAAGGGCTGCTAGCCTAACCCCCTCAGCCTCTTTTTTTCTCTTTCTTTTAAAGTGCCTGTATCCTTTTTTGTTTCGTCTTATCCTTATTTTCTTCCTTTTTTTTTTTTTTTTTTGGACAGGGCACCGGCAACACTCCAAGGACATGAAGTGCCCCAAGACTCAACAAGCAGCTGGTGGGCTGCCAACGTGACATCAAGGAGATCTGGGTAGCCAGCCAACCCTGGAGTCCAGCAACAAGGAAATCAATCAAAACCCAGGAGACGTGAAGAGTAGGGATCAACAGCACCGGAGGGCAAGCCACACTAAGATCAAGTGGCTCGTCCTGGAAGCTGGCATATGGAAGAGGTGTAGGGGAGGTGGAGCCCCACGAATATCCATCGGGAAGCGTGACCAATCCTGCGGAGTCATCAACAGAGGAACCCACCATTGATGGTCCAATCAAAGTTGTGGCAGGTGAGTTTTGGGGCTTTCCCTGGGGTGATCAAGGACCCCTCCAGAGGTCACACAAGCCCACACAGTGCCCAACATCAAGCTCACGCACCAAGCAGCACGTGAACAGATATTCGAAACCAGGCGGTCACAAAAACAAAACAAAACAAAAAAAAACAACTTACGAACAAGCAGGGAAAAGTTCGGAAAGCCCTTCAGTCTTGGAGCATGTGGGGGAGGGACAGGGCGGGGGCAGGATGAAGGTAGGAGTGGTGGCAGGGTGCAGCTGCTCATACTAGGAAGTGGGTATGCTGCACAAGCAGCTGCACCAGGGTCCTGGGCCAGCTGTGGCAGGCAGCCAGGAGGCTGCATTGGGGTCCATGGAACCTCAGCTTGGTTCGTTGCCGGAAGCAGATGCCCACACACAATGAGCTAGGCTGTGACCCTGGTGTAGCTACTTGTGCAGGATCCCTACCTGGGGATGGCTTGAAATCAAGGTTTAATTACCCTGATTAACCCGTGGGAAACCATTAATCCACACTTAGTAACATGTGGATTAATGGCTTCCCCAGGCTTAATCAGGGTAATCAAGCTGCGGTTTTGGGCCATCTGGAAATCTGCAGGGAGAGACGGAACTGCCAGGGCCCCTCAGCCAATTGGAAGTGTTGGGAAGGCCCCCTCCACCCCCACACCTTGCCATACCCAATTCACAAAAATGACAGCCAGACCAGGATCTGTGCACAAAATGGGCAGGCTACCTCCTCAAGTTTTGTAGGCCCCTAAAGATGATTGCTTTGGTTCCAAAAGTTATGAAGCAAAATAGGGAGGGGATTCTTAATTCAAGGAAACGTGCAATTTTTTTCACGCTTTTTAAAAAATTTTCCGTATTCCAAGCCAAATTTGCCAAATCAAATTCCAAATCCATGAGTCAGTTCAGAACCATAAGTGGCCCTACTACCGGCAAACATCCTCCACCCTCATCTGGGGCTTCAGATGTTTCCAAATCCTTTGGCGTGCATCCTACTTGCAGGCCCAAGCCCAAAGGCTTGAGGTTTGGATGTCCCCAAGTTTTGCTTGCCCTCAGGCATATGGCCACAGGAACAAGCTAGGGAGGAGTCTCTCCTTTCCATAAAGTGGGCATAAAGCTAAGACCTTCTCACTCCAGCAGCTAAGTGGGAAGTTTACTATACATTACCTTGGCACAGGGATGGGTAAAATACAGCCTGCAGGCCACTTAGAATTTATCTGTCCTTCATTCCTGTCAAAGAACAGCAAGTGGCTGAAGTGCAGGGTGGGGGAGGGGCCACTTTTCCCTCACGCTAAGCACCAGATTGTAACCCACTGCTGCACTGGCTCCAGGCTCGCAGCGGGGGAGGGTTACTAACTGGTGCTGAGTGCAGGGGAAAAGCAGCCCTTCACCTGCCCCATGGCTGGCACCCCACACTGCAGCCATTTGCAGCCCCATGGGGCTCCCTGTGCCTGCTCAGGACAGCCCCATGTGGGCTGCGAGCAGCTGAAGCAGGGAGCGCAGGCCACAGGGCGGGCGAGGGGCCACCTTTTCCCAGCTCTCAGCACCAGCTCCTTCCCTGCCGCTGAGCAGGAAGTCAGGGCTGCACACCGCCCCCCACCTATACCATGGGGCTGGGGGGGCACTGGGATTGAGCAGGTGTGGGAGCAGGGCCCACACCCATGTCCCAGGGCCAGCTGGGGTATAGGGTCCCGGCTAGCAGGGGCTCTCTAGAGCCAGGCCAGCTCCCCCCTTACCCTGCTGATGCAGCTCAGCTCCACAGACCCCTGCCAGCCTGCGCCCTGCTCTGGGCCCCACCAGTGCTGGCCCTGGGACACTGGTCCCAAGACATTGGGACATTGGTCACAAGATAGTGACCAGGGGACGGGGCACCTGTCAAGCAGCAGGGCTATCCATGCGGCCCTTGACAGCTTGCCACAACTTGGTAAGCAGCCCTCTGCCCAAAATAATTGCCCGCCCCTGCCTTGGTAGGTACTAGCCCCAAGCCAGGAGAGTGATCTTCCCCAGGCGCAACTAGGAAGAATGCCTCAGTGGTCACAGTGTTTCCCTTGCCAGGCAAGCATAGGACTACGCTTGATCTGAGCCAGCAAGAGGCTAAGAAGCAATTTTTTTCACACATACAATTTGTACTGAGAGCATTATTGTCATAAAATAGTTAAAGAAATGTAAAGGGGTGAACAAAACCATGACCACCCACCCAAGACACCAAGGGCAAGACTGTATTGCAGCCTTCCTACTTTTTATGCCACTTATGTTTTCTTGGCCCTGCCTTAGCTGGGATTGGTAAATCACTGTGTTATCTAGGGCCAACATGAAATCACACACCCTCACTAGCTACAATGGAAAATAAGTACTCTCCTTCACACAGCTACCATATCTGCATTCCTATGGCAGGGAGAATGGTGTGGAGAGCCTTGAACTTGTTTTCCATGGATTAACTTGCATCAGACATCAACCCTGATCTCTCTTCATATAATAGGATACAAGGAAGAAAGAGGGACTAATGCTTTTGTCCACTCTTCACTTTACAGTTTTCCTAAAAATTATGAAGTCAATGCATTTCTCATCTGAATAAAGACAAGTAAAACTATGGTAATAGTAAAACTATGGTAATTCTACGGTAAAACAACAGTTACCAACTGAAACACTTGAAATGTAAACTTCTATGAAGAGATTACTTTTTTCCCCTGTAATGACGGTTTTTGCAACACTGCAATACAATAAAGAACATAGAAATGGCTATCCTTTATATCAAATATTGTGTTACTTGCAAGAAAAAGTATAATGCAAGAAATCTGCCCTGGGCTTGTTTCTCTATTATAATGCTAAAATATCCTACAAGGAGACATTAGTCATAACTGGTTACTATTTCCTGCTCTGACAGCCTATTAGGAAGTGCAGTGTTTACCAAGGAAAAAAGCAATGCCCTTCACTGCCAATTCCTATTTGCAATAACCTTGCTTTCCTTCTTACAACACCCAAAGAGTGCAAAGGAGGACATATGTTACTAACATTCTTTAAAAGCATATATTGACACTATCTGTGCTTCACTTATGTGATAAAGGTTAATTCTAAATGGACTACCTCCTGAGATACAGACTAGAAATAACTCTGGAAGTTTGACCAATAAAAATAAAATTCTTGTTCATTCAATATATGGGTTAGTCAAAATGAAAACAAAACAAAACGGCACAATGGGACTGTTAAGAGCATAAGTCAACAAGCAATAAAGAAATGAAAATCATGCTTAATAATCACTTTGCTTAGCAATGTTCTAAATAAGGAAAAAATAGGATTTGAAAATTATAGCTGATACAGCACAGCTCTTTTCATACAGAAATTCTGTTTTCATTATATGCATGTTGTTTCCTTAAACTATTTAATGTGTTTTGGCATCACAGAACAAAACTGCTCTCATTATATTTGATATTTACTACGGACAGCAACCAGGAAACCACACCTTAAACTATGTAACCATTTGCAGCAGATAGTGCAGGTATTCAAATAAGCAAGCTTATTTGCAAGCTAGCTAATTTTAAATGTGCGGTTTTAAAAATGAATATTTGAAGAAATCCTTATTTTCTCAGCAGATTTTCCATGTAAATTTGACATTATCCACAGAAAAACATAAATCTGTCTGCAATGTATCACAGTTATAGTACAAATTTTAAGGAAAAACATTATTTCAAGTATTGAAGCAATTAGTTACTTTCTTTTAGCAGGGTTTAAGCATTATATTGTCTACATTTTACAATTAGATCTTTTTAAAAACAGACCACTATCAGCTTGAAACCCAGTCAGGCTTTTTTTTGTTTGTTTGTTTTTTCACAAACAAATTAAGAGTAGATGCAGGTATTACTTAGATACTGCCTGTTTACCTTTTGTTATCACCACTGTCACCCTCCTTCTACAAATGTCACAGTAATCTCTAGTTACAAATGCCTGGAGGTCATTTATAACAGTTCAAGTAACCAAACAAGAAAGGAACCAAAACCACTGCACTGCCTGTTTCAATCTCAAACAAAACTAAGAGAGCAATAACCGCGCCAAGTGAAATCTGGGAAACTGCGAAAAGGTCTTGGATTATATATTTAAAAACAAAACAGAGGCCATATACTGCATACGTCCCTTCTGAACTTGAAAGCAGAG
>NW_005842654.1:61022-65262 GCF_000455745.1 Alligator sinensis | reverse complement strand
GAAGAGCGTGTGCTTCAAAAACCCCTAGTTAACATTAGGATAAGAGGTAATGGCCACAGTCCAAGGAGCGGCTTTGCGAGTAGTGGGTCAAATACATTTAAAGCATGTTTTACTTTCATGTCACACTAGGGAGTGAGGATGATGGACTCTTTGAGTTAACAGTATGGAAAAGGAAAAAGGGAAGGCATCCTAAAATCCAAGCCCTATGAACCAATGGTTTCCAAAAAGGCTGCTTCACTGAAACTGCAAGCAGCAGTACTGGCCATGCAATTGGGACTGAGGCACAAGGAAGAATGGAGTAATGGACATCTACTTCTATAGTGACAAGGAGATTTTGAGACTAGAAGGAAAGGAAGAAGTGGAAGAAAAGCTCCTTTCCCTTCAGCATCCCCAACTTCCACTCTGGTTTCCCAAAGGAGTTCAGATTGAAAAAAATAAAATAAAATAAAATAAATCTACCAACCAAAAGCCGATACTGAATATGAACCACCCAAATAGAATGCTGCACAACAGTTTAATAGACTCCAGTTGCTAGGGAAAGGACACATAATACTATTCTTTATTTTTTTAAACAGGATACAGCCCTTGCACAGAAAGGATTATACTACATCCATGTTAGTGGGTGCATGTACACGTGCCCCTATGGCACCATTGTTACTGCACTGTGATGTAGTGCTTCCTTTTGGAAGTACTACATGAAGGCACAGTAACAGCCAGTACTGTGCTGTGCACACGGTACATGGCTTTTAGCTGCTACAACTCCATAGCAATGTGCTGTACTGAGGGAGTGTGATGCTACAGCAACATAGCATCACATGTAGACACACCCACTATGTAGTTCTTACTTCATATGTTGACCACATGTTGACAAGCCAGTATCTCTCTCATTACTATTTGTTCAGTGCCATTCTGATTAGTTGTTCATAGCAGATTTTGGAGGATTAATTTCCTCCTCTGCTCCAAATCTTCATTCTAGTTTTTGTCTCTTCACACATTAAAATTTGTTTGAATGTTCACATTGTGACTCACCAAGTTTCCTGTGTCTACTCAACTTTAAGCATACTTTGTTTTTACCTACTCATGGTCTGATACTTCTCTTCCTTCCCCAATGTCCAAATGTCTTTATTAAATTTATACCCCACCCTATCCATATGACAGAATAAATAAGAATAAATTTAAAATTTAACACCTTGATGTAAAGCTATTTTTCTTCACTAAGAAGAGGAGTAAGTATAAAAATAATTTATTAAGAGTTAAGATGAGAAATAAGAGCTACAGAAGTTATTCTTTTTCAATGTATTTAGGGTAGTTTGGGGACCATTACATTTTAAGCATTTTCAATGCTTTCTGGAGATTCAGAATTTTCTGTATGGTCTAAAGAGGGAAAAAACATGATAGAAAAATGCAACCACACACAGAGACATAAGTGAAAGTCAAATGATTAAGGAAACCTGCATATAATATAATTTCTTTCATCATCAAGAACAAGAGGTTGCTGAGGAAAAGATCAAAGAATAAACCACTGTTACAATACCATTACAATAGCAGGACTCAGAAGTTTCTCCCTCACATCAAACTACTTCAGTGCTTCAGATGTGCATATGTAATATTTTAGGACTTGTTTTTTAAGATTATAACTTTTTTTTTTTTTTTTTTTTTAAAGCTTCCTGACTTCTTGTGCTATCTGCTGAGGAAATAAAACCTTTCAGTCCTACTTTGACATTATCAAAATGGAAACTGAGTAAACAGTATAATGCTTTCATTACTGTCATCTCCCTTTTCTCAGAACGTACTGAAAGAACAAGTCATCTTCCCCATTTCTTCATTAACACCCTTCATTCAAAATTCAGTGTTTCCTCCCTCCTATTTCCACCAGTATTTCATATTCAAATAATATGTGGTGGATACACTTACATACACGCACACGGATGCATGGTAATATTTAAGAAAAGGAGGTAGGAAAGAAGCATATATAATTTGATGTAATGTGTACCTATAAAGTCATTGAAATCTGATGGGGTAAAAATACAGTTGACATATTTTATAGTCTAAAAAAATAAGGATTTGGAGTCCTACTAAGAACCCATATTGATAATGGTTTATCAAAATGCTGAAAAATGGCTTCATTTTTTCTGAACCACTAAAGGCTTTATTCCTTAGGTCAAATATTCTGAAAACAGTGATGCTCATACACTTCATAAACCTAGTCTGCTATTACAGATAGGAGAGAAGGAAGTAAAAGGGAGGGGGAGATAAAAAAAAACCCACAAAACCTCAGGCTGTTATCCCCACATGCTTGTTACTGAAAGCTTAAAAAGCTACACAGATGTGTCAAGGGAGTTTAAGTCTCTCTCCACTAACACTCTTGGTTAACAGTCTAAAAATAATTTTTGTTTCTATAGCATTTTGACTTATTTTATTCTAATTTATGCAAGGCTTGAATAATTCAGCTAGATAATCTACTAGCTAGACACAAACACAAAATACTCCAGTGAGAAGCCTGCCTCCCACTCACCACAAGAGTGAGGGGGAAGGAAACAGTGCTAAGATTCCACGCAGGATATTAGCTGTGCAGGGCTCCAGCTCTCACTTCTACTGCCTAGCGGATGCTTGGTTAATTTTAAATTCCTGCCACCATCTCCCACAGGCAAGGGTCCAGAAATATAGTAACAGCACAAATAGTGAAGTGGGTAAAGCAGATAAAGGGAAAAAAAACTGCATACTCCAAAAATCAAAACAAAGTGTATGCCACAACCAAATTCACAAACTGCATGCACTACTTGACACATTAGAAACAAAAACCACAAAGGAAAAAATGTTTAGTCTTCTTAAAAGGGAAGACTGTACTTTTTCCTGAGCTTTCACATGTTAAACACTTGGCCCATAAAGCCAAACCCAAACATCAAGTTGCATGGCTAAACATCTGCCTGACCACTGCCACTGAAGCTAGGGAGTATGTACATGTTTAACACTGGAAGGATTGCATCATTAGTTTTTCTTTTCCCTGCATCTTGGCCAAAATTTTTCACGTATGGGAGAGAGAACAAGAGGATTTTAAAAACGCAGCTCTCATCCATCTCTATACTTCCTTCCAGTGAGCCCGCTATCAATCATTACTTAAATTAAGTCTGGCAAACCTGGGGCACAAGTGCCATAAGTGGCATGGTCAACCTCTGTGTGTGGCCTGCAGCAGACCAGCGTGAGGACAAGCACCACAGCAGGAGATTGGGCAGGGAGCAGAATGCAGAGCAGCAGATTGGGCAGAGAAGAGAATCAGAGGGGCATTCAGAGAGCGTGGGGGGCTAATTTTATGGCACATGTGCCAAAAAGGTAAAGCCCAGGGGTAGGAGAAGAAGCAGATGGCAAAGAGCAGGGCACAGCAGGGTCCTGCCTCTGCTACTCTCACCTGGCACCAGCCTCCACATCCCCCAAACAGGAGTAGGTTACACTGGCTGTCTCTTGCAGGGACTGTTGCCTCTTTCAGGGACCTAATGACCCACGCCCAAGCTCCCTAACCTGCCCTGCAGAGAAGTCCCTGCCTTGTTCTTAGAGGTGCCTGGCCCACTACTATGCAATTCCTCCTGTGATGATACTACCTTGTCACCCCCACAAAATCCTTTTGAGGGTGTCACAGGGAGCAAAAAAGTTATCACTGTGAGACATTTCTTTTAATGGTGCGCCACAAAACTCCAAAAAATAATGGAGGGGCACCTCACATCTGAAAAGGTTGAGAACCACTGGGATAGGGAGTACAGAGATATAGAAAACTATGAAAGTGACTCTGCTTTTATGCCAACGTATAAGAAAGCAAGAATGCTGCAACTGAGCCCTGATAGAGCAGGCTGAAGGAGGGAAGGATTAGGCAGTCTTTTTGTCATTCTTAAATCTATTTTGCCTTCCTAAATCTTGCCCTATTTTTATGTTCTCCTTTCTTCTTCTTTCAGAGCAAGTTTAGTACTAAGTATACAAACCCAAGGGTCAAGCTGGAAAAAACCAGAACTTTCTAATGCTGGGGTGGGCAATTATTTCGGGTGGAGGGCCGCTTACTCAGTTTTGGCAGGCTAGCCCCACCCCTCGACAGGTGCCCCACCCCCTGGTCACCATCTTGGGACCAACATCCCAATGTCTTGGGACCAATGTCCCAGGGCCAGCACCGGTGGGGCCCAAAGAGAGGCACAGGCTGGCAAGGGTCTGTGCAGCCAGGCTGGGCTGCACCAGCGGGGAGGGAGGGGTGGGGGGG
>NW_005842654.1:58653-60695 GCF_000455745.1 Alligator sinensis | reverse complement strand
CCAGCCTGGCGGTGGGGCCAGGTTACAAGGTTGTGCAGAGTACAGTGGGGTGGGGAGAGCTGCCCCTCCCCACTCCATGCCCGGGACCCCGCACTGCAGCCACTCACAGCCGGCCTGGGGCTGCCTGTGCCTGCTCCGGACAGCCCCATGCAGGCTGCGAGTGCCTGCAGCATGGGGCACTGGACCTGGGTGGGGAGGGGCTGCTTCCCCGCCCCCACACACGTTCCCTGCCAGGGGTGCCCCCCCCCACTTACCTGAGCTTCCTGCACTGGGGCAGTCACGTGCTCCCAGCCCAGAAACCCCGGCTGGGGCTTCCGGCTGGGGTGTGGGGCCAAGTGGGCCCCTGCTGTTGTGGGAGCCCGCTGGGCTTCCCCTGGGTCCTACTGCCTTTGGTTCCTGCCATTTTTGACAGGGACCAAGGGCAGAGAAATATTAATTTTCTACATTTTTTTAGGGGCCCCACAGGCCGGACAGAAAGGCCTTGCAGGCCGTATTTTGCCCACCCCTGTTCCAATGCCTGAATTATGCTATTGTAGCAAGGTCCCCTAATGCCCTGCTACTTAGAGAACAGGAGGGCAGCATCAGAGGGCTGCAATGTGGTGTAGGCAGCTGAGCAAGGGCCAGCTGCAGAAAAGCAAGAAGCACTAGGGAAGATGCATAGAAGAGCTGCAGACATCTGGGGCAAGATGCCATGCAGGAAGATACAGAGGCAGTGCTTTGAGAAGTCCTTCATCTGCTTCTCGGCTATGCACAACTGAGTACATGGCACTAAAGCACAGCAGGAGTAATGGGCTAAACAGAAACTCCTGGGTCAGTCAGAGGCCAGGTGACTGGAAAGGAGTGGAGCACTCCTATACTTAAGCCTAGCTCTAAAGTCAGCTGGGCCCTGAGCTAGAGAAGGAAGAGCTCCTGAAAGTCCAGACTGCTACGGCAAGGGATCCAGTCATCCAGGTATTCAGGGAAGCTGGAGGGAGCCAGTAAGGAGAGAACTGGAAGCTGCTGGACCTGGTGACTCAGAAAACTGGAGGTTTGGATGTGGCTGGTGGGGGGTGGGAGGGTTTGGAGCCACAGAGGGAGGTCCCCTGAGGGAGTTATTTCATGTCATGAGAGGCTGAAGCCAAGATAGAGCCCTGCAAGGTTTGGGGACTCAGTGGGCTGCATGGGCCAGGGGCCCAGTATGTTAAGAATGAAAAAAAAAAAAGGGAAAAAAAAAACTTTATACTTAAAATAGTAGCCTCCATATAATCACCCCATCAAGCACCATTCCAACAAACTATAGGATGACTGCATTCTACAGGTCAGAAATTCAGAATAATCAATAACATACTCTCTTACCTGTCAAAAAAAATAACCCAGTTCCATGCTATAGAGTCTAATTACCCACAACCTCAAAAATCATTCTTCCTGTGATATGACCAGAAGTATTCCAAAATGGATATATTTTTCTCTAAACACCAAACTAGAAATGCTAGACCTAAAACCTAAATCACCACCAGCTTATCTGTCACTGCTGCTTTCACTTCTGTTTGCAGACTACACACACAGTGAGAACTGTGTATACATTTTCTCTACTTGTGCCCCCCCGCAACTTTCACAACAATGCAAATTTAGTTCCTGTATGTTATATCCTGTACTCGGAGCATTCTTCACATGGGGGTTGGGATACAAATTTACACTGTTTTATATAATCTACATACAAGTCCTCAAAGAAAATGTACCTATAATTCCAATAAATGTAAGTCATGTCGATTTACATCTAAATATTTTCTGAAATCCAGTCATGTTTTCAGCTACTCTTCCACCTTTTGAGAAATTTCAAAGATTAAATTACTGTAGGAGACAACTGTGGTTAACATTTAATGGAGGAAAGCTATTTGTCTATTTCAGCTGTTTAAGAGGTATAATTCCACAAGGATTTTCAGACCTAGATCTCAGATCCCTATACAAGATAAACAGAACTTGGCTGCTTTTTCGGACATTAGAGCTTCCAACCCAGGCAGCAACCTTCATTTATCTTATCCCGTCTGCTGTCCTTCCCTACA
>NW_005842654.1:51874-58622 GCF_000455745.1 Alligator sinensis | reverse complement strand
CTACACATCTGGGATCATCCAGGCCAGAGGTTCCCATACTGTGGTACATGTACCCCTGGGGGAACACAAGAAATCTCTGAGGGGTACACAGGAGAAATTGTGTAATGATAGACTTCATTTACATTATAATGATAATTGATATTTAATGGGTTAAAATATAAAACGTATGCTGTAGAGTTACATGGGCAGTTGGTAAATCTGAAAGAGGGTACTCAACAAGAAAGAGTTTGGGAACCTCTGATCTAGGCAATGCCGGAAGGGGGGGGAGCGGGGGAAGAGAAGGGAAAGACAGTGAAAGAACGAAGGCTTCCAGAGGCACAAAATGGCTTTCCCCTAAGACCCTGGGATTTTGTGACAAGCCAGTGGCTGTGTTCTGAGTGTATAGCTTTTAAGCCAACTCTTGGCAATCTCATGATAGGCTCCCCAAAATGAGGTACCTGAAGAGGGGCCTGGAAGCATTGCTCATTATCTCAGTACTGTTCTGGGTATTACATTGAGTATCAGACATCCCTGAACCTGGGGGCTGATACATCCCTGAACCTGGGGAAATATTTGTTAGTCTGTTTCAGATGTTATTTTGCTACATAGACAGGGCTTGAAGCAACTGAGCCTCCTTCCTTCTTAAGAACTTAGGAAACCAACAACTTCCTGAAAATAAGTGATGCAGGTGTCAGAACACCACTGGTAAGGACCACAGCATTGAAAGAAGGGGAAATGGTGATGAAGTACAGCACCAAAAACTTCACAAAGAAGTTCACAAAGTGCTCAACTGAATACCAACCCAAAAAAACAAGAGCCAAGATTACTGAAAACTTTTGTGCTAACTGCAATATAAGGTGTACAACAATTAAAACTCTGCCTTCATGAGAAGACAGAGGTTTAAGAAAGATAACCACATAATCCCTGTACTAAAGCCTGTAGGCATTACTGATTTTTTTTTTTTAGTTTAGAAGTTAACACATTTAGCAGTGAATAACTAACCCCCCTCCCCCCAAGCCCTTTATACCCCCAAACGATAATCCTGATACTGCTGACATCTTTAGAAGTAAATAAAAAACCCCAGTTTGGGACAGGTAATATTAATCAATCAATGTTTGATCTCAGCACTTCGCAAAATTTAATGAGATTATGAACCACTTCAAAATTCCCTCCGTCCAAAAGCAAATGCTAGTATCTGCTTCAAATGAGTAATTTGACTTAAAGAGGACAACTCTGAGAATTTATATTTCCTTTCTGGTTGGTTCTAGTAGTTAAATTCCACATGTGTTGTTTGCAACAGCTCCCTAAGGAGTTGTCTAACATTCCAAGAGAACCAGAGCGCACAGTCACAGATCACAGTCACAGACTCAAGTCACAGATCCTCCTCCTCCAAAACTTCTGTGTCAACAGAGGCTCCAAGGTGGATTAGCGCATAGTGCTTTTCAAGCAGTAGTGGGATTCCTACTTGTGCTGAAGGAATTACTAGTGTTGGAGGTAAGAAGAAAGGAACTGAGTTCTGAAATGAGCAGCTTGAAGGCGCTGGAAATCAGACCCAGCATCAAGACCATCCATTTAAAACATCTTTTACTTATTTGTTTATTGACATGAGTAGGGACCTACCAAATTTGCTATTTCCACAGAATACATGAAATTAGTAGGTCCCTGCAAAAAATGCAAAACTGGCGGAGAGGGGGGGGGGGGGGGGGGGGGTGGGAGAACACTGGAAAAACAAAAGGGCAGGAAACCCTGGCATCCTGAAGCACAGGGGAAGGAGGGGGTAGAATCTGCATGGTGGAAAACAGCACCCAGCACCCCCCACCCCCCCATGCCTGCAACCAAGAGGCCCCAGAAGTCCTGCCCCCACACCTGTGGGGCATCTGTCAATCTCTGAGCAGGGGCAGGACTTCTAGGCCCCCCACAGTCAATTGGGGGGGGCGGGGGAGGGGAGCTGGCATGTGGCTTGCTGGGGGGGGGAAGCCACCCCAAATTCAATAAGTTCCTACATAAAAGAGTAAGCTAGGGTTGTCAGATATACAGACCACAGGCCAGATACAGCCCCCAGAGGTGAGTTGTCTGGTCCACAGGGCTTTTTGTGGGTTGGACAACCCACCTCTGAAGGCTAGATTCATTGCTGCACCAGCTGGAGCTCCTGCAGTAGTAGTGTTAATCCCTGTGGCTGCTGGAACCACTGTTTCAGCACGGCTTCAAAACCCATGGGAAGTAATGCCACTAACCCACAACCAAAACAGGGGTTTTTAGTTGGCAGCAGGGGAAAAGAGTGGGACAGGAACCAGGAGCATTAACTATGTGTTCTAGAGCCACGCTGAAACAGTGGCTCTAGCAGCCATAGTGCTTAGCACCACTGACACTGCTCATGGGAAGCCCTGTGGTCCAGATTCGGCTCACAGGGTCAAATGAGTTTGACACCCATGATCTGAGGTAACTGAAAGGAATGAGAGAGAAAGTTCAGTTTATTTTTGTTTATTCTGCGTATGATGCAATTTGTCTGTAGCTAACAGTGCTGTTTCCAACTTATGGGCATCTTGTTACAGTAACAAGAACTAGATCTGTGCAATTAAGCAACCACAAAAGATGAGTCCAAGGACATGCACACTACCCAATTTTAATGGTATTTTTTCACTTTTTAAAGATGCATGTTTTGGAACAACCTCTCTCTCAGAAGCTGAACTTCCTTGGTGGTGACTATTTTCAAAAGCAAATTAAGTTTCCATCATGTTTTCCTTCCTATCACAGAGAGCATAAGGGCCAGACTTTACCTAACCCTTGTGTAGTTGTACAAAGAGGCAGCACAACAACACAAGGCATTCCTTATCCCCCTGCCATACAGAGGTTGAGCATGAGTGGGTGGTTGTTTTATTTTGTTAGTGCCTCCTGGGGCACAGACCATGCCAGAGACAGGAGGGAAGACTCAGGCTATCACATTCAGTGCCCAACTAAGGTGCTAAGTATTCAGGCAACTCTGGAGGCAGCAGACTTTCCAGGTCAGTACAGAGACAAAGACAACTCATTCTTAAAGGGAATAATGAATTGTCACAATTTGTTCCTAAATGCAATGGCAGATTATTCTCTGCAAATTAGCTACAGATTTCAAATGCCTGATCTACTATAGAAATAAAGCTATGTTAGGGAAGCCGGTTACTTGAGGACCCTCAACATAATGAAGTATAGTTCAACTGGCCTAGACTATATCTAACTTTGTTCTAACTTTTTTTCTTACTTCTGCAAAAGCCTTGATGTATTGCACATCTTCAAATTGTGAAGGTCAATTCAGTGCTGAAACACTATTCCTCCTCTATACTATCCTTCAGGCACAAAAACAGAATTACAAGAAGTTAAACATGGAGAAAGTGTCAACACATCATTAACAATATAAAATATGCAAGTTTTACAGGTAACAACTGAGCAAGAACAATAGGAACACAGAGACATAATATCCTAAAAATATTACTTGCACAAAACAAATAACTGCTATTTAATTCCAATACTAATAATTAAGATGCAATTTTTCATTTGACTCCTGTTTCAGATAGGAAGAGAATGAGATTAAAGTCCTGTTCAGGTCAGAGTTCCCATGTTCAATATGACATACTGAAGGCATTCCTACTTGTTGTATAGAACAGGATGAGGAAACTTTAAATAAAAAAAAACAGTTGCATTACCTACTCAAAAGAAGTTACCTGGATCAGATATTTCAGATGAAGTTCTCTGAAGTAAAATAAATTGATTCCCAGTACATGTACATAAGAAGGCAGCTATAAAGTCCAAAGACACCCAATGAAAGGGTTATAGATGCATTAAACTATACCAGCAGTTGCATATGTTCTTGCAAATAGCCTAGAAGATACATTGTTAACATAAAGATTAGAAAGATGTTAGTAAGATTCAGCATGAATCACTTGGGACACATTTGTAAAATAAATTGATAAACATTCCACTGGTGGTTGAGTAACTACATTCTGTTGTGCTGAGTGCAATTCCCTACCTGTAGTCAGACTTCCATCTTTGCAAAAACTGCCAGAAAGATCTGCTGTACCCCTGTGTGTGTGGTATTTTCCAGTGAACGTTTTAATCAAGAACATCATCTGTAATCACCTACATTAAATTGCCTGCACAGCAAGCATGTTCCCACATGGATCCAATCTTTTATTTTCAGGTTAATAAAAGTAGTTTTATCTCCCAGTTATTTGGAAAAGTTAAACCAAAACTTCAGTAACCAAACCAGCTATCAAACCCACCAAAAGAAAATCGGGTGATTCCAGAAGTGATGGAAAAAATCAACACTTGGTGTTCACACAAACTTTTCTCTTTTTCCCCTAGCAAAGAGAAAGCATTAATTATAAAATAAAAAAGAAAAATATTTCATGAACAGCCCTAGGTAAAATGAAAAGGAAGAAATGTCTTCCTATTATTTCACTTTCAGAGGAAAGCAAGGAAAACTGTACCAAAATGCTGATGTCATAAATGTAAAGAAAAATATTTTCTTAGTAGCCATACCATAAATATAATCAAACTTAGCCAAGAATCTAGAAAGCATTAAATACATTCTCCATGTTTTGGTAGTATTGAGCTGATGTAGCTTTGATGAACCAGGAAAAATGTGAAAGACAAAAATTTTTGTCCATGATATCTTTTATTGGACCAACTGTATAGCTGGGAAGGACATAGACAAGCTTTCAGGTACCACTGTACCCTTCCTCATGTCTTTTGAGGAAAGTAACCTGATAATCTCACTTATACCCCGTTTTTATTAAACGCGTGGAATTTTGCACAAGCCTGTATTCTCTCTGCTATGCATCTTTTATTGGACCAACTGGAGCTATTACTCCAAAAGTCCTTGCCTCTTAAAAATAACCTAAACTCAGGAAAAATTAGCACTGTTATTACTTTAAAGTTGAACATCCAACTGCTTCCCCCTCACCCCCCATCACCACATTTTATAGCTTTTCCTCCCCAAAAGCTCCTAAATCAACTCTGTATGAATTAGACTTAGAAACAAGATCCTACAAAGTTCACTTATGTGCCAAAAAAACTTAAGTAACTTAAGGCTGAGAATTGGAAGAGAGATCTCTTTAGGATTGCTGTGTTAACCATGTTTTATATGCCTCTGACACAGTATTTTGGCACATTGGCAATTAAAAGTAAATAGGTGATCACGCACATGCACAGAGAGCATAACTCAATTTGGGGGATTGGGAAAGCAGTACATTAAGTGAAAATATTTCAGTAACAAAGGAATATATAATTTTAAAGGTTAAACAGTGAAAGTTATGGAGGGTGTGGTACATAAGCTACCCATACCAGAGACTGAATGTTTTATACTACATAACTAAACTGAACAAAACTGTCAATTAAAAAATATACTGCCATGTATTTTTTAAAACATTAAAAGACACTGCTGATTACCCAAAAGGATCAGCTTCCTGATTACAACTAACACTGTGGCAATGAAATGAATGGAATTCTATGACGTAGCCCTTAGCTGTAAGCAGTAGTGAATTCCACTTTCATCATTAAAGAAGGGCCTTATCACAGCTACCATGGTGACAAAACACTAGTGTAAAACGTTGCAGCCCCAACTATAAGGATCTATTCTCCTGCACATCATTGAAAAAATATGAAGTGTATCATCAGACAACCAAAAGGTCTGAAAAAAACAAATTTCATCCACAAACACACTGATTTGCAACTACTTTTGTCATGCACTGCTACAGTTTCCCCCCCCCCCCCTTAGAAACTAAAGTCATTATTGGGAATGAAGCACTGCTTTGGAAAGTGATCGTTCTTTGTAAAAGGATTACTCTATTTAGGCTTCATTGCTTTTCTGCCAAGCCTAAGCCATATAAGGAAGCTGAAGTTCACTGCCATCTATTTTGTTCCAGTCCTTTCAAGATGTTTATTGCTGCCTGCAAAGGTAAACCTGTAAGCTGTACACCAGATCAGATGTTTATTACCGATATACCTGGTGTCTAAGAGCAGCTGAAAGTTGTCATTTTTCTACTAAAAAAAAGCTATCAAACCAGTCCGTGTCAGATGAACAAAACTTTCACACAAAACACAAAGCTGCCTCGTTATTTAACTGGTGCCTTGTCTACCTCCAACCGCACTCAGACCCAGGTGTAGGTAAGTTCACACAAAAAGGAAAGCTTAAGATGCCTTGCTGCAAAACTCAAAACTGACCCCCTCCCCCACCCAATCCTCAACGCCACAAGCAGCCAGCACTGTGCACCCTACCTCATCTCATTGCTCAAAACAAACCGCTGTCTGTCAGGTTCACCTCACAAGGGACAACGGCAATTCCCGCTGGTTTCTACCAACGCAAACAAGCCACTCCACAGCCTTGGCTTCCCAGACCTTTAAAAAAAAGTTCACAGCTTCCTGCTTCCTGGACATCGTCTCTCTCTTCCCTGCTCAAGCAGCGCGGGGACCCCCAGTATATCTAACATGTGGCAGCTGCTCCTTGAGCCCCCTTAAACCAGAGCAGGCCGGAGAGCGCATAGAAACTTGGCTCCGCAGCGGTGTGCCGGCTCCCCCACGGCACACAGCAAGCAGCAGCCACGACACGGACGTTGCGGAGCCCCGGGGGCGGCGCCCGCGGGTCCCCCGGGCGGTCCCGCCGACAGGCGGGCGGCCTCCACCTGGGTCCTAGGAGCTGGCGCGAGCCCAGGCTGGAAGTTGGCTCCGGTCCCCAGTCCCGCGCCCCGGCAGGGCCCGGCCGCCATCCGGAGCCGCCTGCGCGGAACAAAGGAAG
>NW_005842654.1:42340-51286 GCF_000455745.1 Alligator sinensis | reverse complement strand
CTGGCCGGGAGGAGCCGAGTGGTTTCGGGGAAGTTGGCTTGGCGCGGGGAGGAGGCGGCGGCGGCTCTCCGGACCACCAGCACAGGGGCCGCCGTGGGGCCTCTGCCCGGAAACGGCCTGCGAGTTGAGCTGGGCTGGGCTGGGCTGACGGTGCAGCCAGCAGAGACCTGAGGAAGAAGGGCTGGCATCGGGAAGCTTGTCTGCCTTTATCCCAACTACATAGTTGGCCCAACAAGCCATCATCACCCTAAGGAGTCCTCACTTCTGTTGTGGCAGCCCCAGGGCGACACGTAGCAGGTGCACAGGCACCCCTTGAGCATGGCGGGGCACCCCCTACGCTGTCCGCAGTGCCTGCAGGTGGGCACCACTCACCACCCCGCTGCCCACACCACTGCCGGTGGGTGAGGGTGGTCGCCGAACCTTGGTGCTTGCCGTCCTCCCCACCCCGCCAACAGCACCCGCAGCATCTGCGGGATCTCCCTCGCTTACCACCGCTGCACTCCCGCTGCCACCATGCCCCCCCAGCCAATGGGGGCATGCAGTGCTTGTGGCAGGCCAGGTTCTTTGAGTATGTGTGATATCTTTTATTAGACCAACTGAGTAGCTGGGAAAAAAAAAGTTGTTTACAAGCTTTCAGGCACAGTCACCCTTCGTCTAGCATAGGGAGTCTCTGCTGGTCTAAGACTCCAAGGAAATGAGAGAAGCTAAAAGTTCTAAATGGGAACTTGTCACAGGATGTCAGTGACAATGTACATAGGTGGAAATTAGGAAAACAAAAGGTAGGGAAGGGAAGAGAGGGGAAGAAAAAACAGGAGAAAGCCTGAAAGCTTGCATAGAACTTTTTTCCAACTACTCAGTTGGTCTAACAAAAGATATTGCATTTACCCAAATAACCTTACCTGCCTATGTCTTTAGGCCAACACGGCTACAACCAAAAACCCAGCTTGCTTCTGTTATAATTTATGGACCATCACAGCTACACCTTCACGAACTCTAATGTATCACCACACACAACTTAACAGGAACCGCAGTTCACGGTCACCTGGCTTCAGAACTCCTCTGTGCATGTTCACACTCAACAACATGTTGCACCAACTGTTTGTTACCTTTTCTTTCCTTGAATGCTCCCCCTCCTCCCCTGTAATTTAGCTGATTGACTGCTTTTGCAGAATCCTAAAGGAAGTCCTGGAGCCTGCAATTCTGTTGTGCTGCGAAGTGGACAGCACAGGCAACAGCAGGGCGGACTTCTACACGCTGCTCACCTTATGTTCCCTAATTGTGTTCTAGGGGGACCACCTGTAAGGACAGAGGGAGTTCAGTTTTCATGCCCATTTAATCTTTGGCATCTCTGCTGGGACTGCCTTCAACTCTGCCAATAATTTTCTCTTGTCAAAACCTGTTGACTAAGAATAGGACTAAACATCAACTTGCTTTTACAAGCCACCTAACAGACATCAGGTAGTAATGACTTGTCACTATCAGCCTACATCTGAGTCCAGCAGCCAGCCTAAAGATGAAAAGCTCCCCAAACCATTTCTAACCGTGGGGGTCACCATTTGACTAATGCTTAAAGTGCTGGTGAGGGTAGTTTAGTTTACAATAGCAATGAAATGCAGTTGATCATATTTAAATAAATACACGTTTGTGCCATTCAGAGGTTTTATTAGAATGTTCTCGTGTGAATGGGAATTGCCCATTTCACTGCCTAATGTCAGACATCTGGACATAGGAACTTGACGTGCATGTATATCAGCACTATGCATTAAGTTAGTTTAGCTCAACTTATTTCTCCTCTATTTCTCAACTAATCCCCGCTTCTCAATTTAATAAAGCATACATTCCTGACTTAGAGCTACATTTATGCCAAGCTTCAAAATTTAAACACAATCACTGGAACCAGAGTTGGAAAAAAATCCTAATTTTTCTTCCTTGAAGTACAAAATCACCACTAATCTCTCATGTTCACATAAGCCATTTTCTTCAAATGACTCACTTTTGGACAAAGACCAAGTATAAGAACCTTTAGTCCCTAAAGTTAAAAGTGCTTGAAAACAGAGGCATAGAATTAAAGTACTTTCTCATTTATCAATAGAGTCACTACAGTGATGCTACAATAGAATTGCTGAAGTTTCACCTTGCATGAACAACTGAGAGTTCCTTTCTGATAGCAACACTCTATCGCTATAATTAACGTTATTACAAGACTATACTTCTCTCTGGTGACCTACTTATTTTCATGAACTCTTTGAGGCACCTACCTGGAGCATGAGCTTATCCTGCCTTTTGTTTATGGTGGGATGGTTGCGTGGCAATGTTTGCTGTAAATTACTTAACACATCTGCTAGTGGAGTGTAGGAGATTCACAGTGGCTGTCATTCCCATGCAAGATCTACTATTATTTCATTTATAGTTTCAGGGTAAGATTTAATTTTACTTGTGGTATGCACCATCCAAACCCAAACAATATAACCACAAATTTAAAAAAAAGTATCTTAGATCAGAGCTCCTCGAGACATTTTATACAGACAAGATTAAACTATTTACACAAATTACAAATATACCAAAAGTTATCCTAGGGATATAAAACGGCTATAAATATCAGAATAGTATTTAGATTACAGCTAAAGCACAGTCCACTGCAAAAATTAACTCCCAGACTTGGTATTCCAGTTACCACATAATTTACATGTTAAATATACAACATTCAAACTCTAAAGTAATATAGCAAGCTATCTTTAGATGGGGCCATGCACATAATTCTATGGAAAGTTGAAACAAATTCTTTAACTAGGTCTTAGGCAGACAAGGTTCCTTGGGTGAACCTTGTCTGCCTATGTCCTTAGACCAACACGGCTACAACCTACACCCCTGCAACCTGGAATTTAACTAGGTCTTGATACTAGACACCACACCCAAAGTTTTCTGATTCTATATTTAAATAGCAAGATTAGCAAATATTGCAACAGCAAACTACATAACTGAAAGAAGCTGCCAAAACAGTCACATCTAACATGTATTTTTCTAAATTAAAAAACTCAAATAATTCAGAACAGTATACATATTGCTGCACCATGTAACCATATGTTCTTATTCCTTGTTGCTCTTTTATGCCTACAGTTTGTTACACTCATTTTCTGCATCTTTTCTTAACTTGCATTTGTATTCTAACTAGCATAATGGGCCCCTGATTCTAGTTGGTATTTCTGAATATCACCACAATACAAATACGAAATCGTAATTATGAATTAATATTAATAACTACAATTAAATGGACTAAATTAACTAACAGGTCGTGATGCTTGTTTCCAAGCTGGTTATGGACAGGACAGTAAAGCATCTAGCTCTTACAACTGTCCCTCCCACTGGTGGTACAGTCTTTCTAATCAAACAGTTTAAAAAATGGCGCTTTTAAAAATGATCTTTTTTAGGATTATGACTTAAGATGCATTCCACTTTTTGACTAAAGTCTGCAAACACTTAACAAATCAAAACATTAAAACCATCAAATTGTACAAGGACAAATTTTAACCAGTTCTGTTCCAGAGAGATAAATCGTACTTTTGAAAGAGCCACCTGGCTACCATGTGGAAAATTGCTGCAGTATAGAAGAAACACCCCCTCCATGAATTGCACACCACTGTTTATGACATATCATCCCTCCCTGGATCCTATATGGAAAATCCTCAAGCAGTACTAGAAGGAGACCCTATTTTTAAAGAATTCTTTCCAGAACCACCTATCCTAGCTTTAAACAAGCACCGAACCTCGCCAACTTCATCACCAGAAGCAAACTTCCTATGGCCCAAAACACATCAAATGGATCCAGACCATGCTATGACAAGAAATGTAAGACCTGTCAACACATCTCTACCACCCCCACAGTTCCTATACCCCACAACAGAACTATCAACGTTCCTGGATCTTACATCTGCATCTCCAGAAATGCAATACATCTCATCCAATGCACCGATTACCCTGATAGAAAATATGTTAGAGAAACCAAATAACAACGGTGTACCAGAATAAACACACACTGAAAATCTATCAAAGACAAGAATACCCAGTTACCTGTGGGAGCACCTCTCTCACAAGAAAACCAATCTCTCAGTTGTAATCCTCAAAACGAATTTACAAACAACTTTTCACAGACGAACCTTTGAACTTCACTTTGTCAGTCTACTGGATACAAAAAATCATGGAGTAAATATAGACATTGGATTTATGACACATTATAACCTGCCTAACATCTGACTCCCCAGATTACCTGGTAAAAAGTGGAGAGTTTTTCTCATTCTCTTCCCCCAACTCTGTATCCATTGACTACAGCTACATTCATTTCCTTCCCCCCCCACCATCTGTCTCACCTACTGACCACTTCAATTTACATTTTAACTGACTGACTTTCTTGCATATGTACTGGCCTCTGGCTGCTTTACTACTCCATCCAGGAAGAGCATAGACCATCTACAGACGCTTCCTCAGCCTGACGAAGGGTATTTGTACCCAGAAGTTTGCCAAGAAGAACTTTTTCAACTATTTGAGTTGGTCTAATAAAAGACATCGGATTTACCCAAAGAATCTTGTCTGTCTATGTCCTTAGACCAATACAGCTACAACCTACACCCTTAAACATGTTCCCTATGCATCCAGAACATTAGTGTGAGTCTAAATTTTTCCCTCTACATACAAAGATGTAACAAACCTTGAATACTGTTGCCTATACCATGTATGTGGTAAAATCCTGGGCATCTTATTGTGTGGTTTATTTTCATAGTTTCATAGTAGCTAGGGTCAGGAGGGACCTGAACAGATCATCTAGCCTGACCCCCTGCCACAGGCAGGAATCAATGCTAGATTCACAAGACCCCAGACAGGTGATTGTCCAACTTCCTCTTGAATTTGGCCAAGGTAGGGGCGAGGACCACTTCCCTGGGAAGTTGGTTCCAGATTTTGGCCACCCTAACTGTAAAATATTGTCTTCTGATCAAATAACCTAAACCTATTCTCCATCAGCTTATTACCATTGTTCCTTGTCACCCCAGGTGGTGCTGAGGAGAAAAGGGCTCTGCCTATTTGCTGTTGATCCCCCCGATGAGCTTGTAGGCAGCCACCAGGTCCCCCCTCAGCCTCCTCTTGCTGAGGCTGAACAGGTTCAGGTCCTTCAGTCTCTCCTCGTAGGGCCTGTCCTGCTGCCCTCTCACCAAGCGGGTGACCCTCCTCTGAACCCTCTCCAGGCTGGCCACATCCCTTTTGAATCTATGTTCATAGATTTCATAGACATTAAGGCTGGAAGGGACCTCGGACTATTCAAAATGAAATGCTGCTTATGTTTGATTACAAAATTAAGCTCTGTAACATTTGCTAAATCATTCATCTGAGTCACCATTGTGTTATGCCAGCCTTTTGCTGGTGTAACTGAGTTTTACATCAACATACAAATCAGTGTATCAGTGGTGAAAAAGGCTACATAAACATATTGTTAAAATTGATCACAACATATAAACTCATATCTGCTAAATATAAGGGAAAGCTGTACAAACTTACAGTCTTATTTTAACTTCTGGGTGGTGGAGAGAATGAGGAATGAAGCAGTCCCGAACTCATGCTGATAAAACATTTGTCATCACACCAAGCCAGTGATACATTTTCTATGTTTGATTGTGTTACATTATACAAAGCAAAATTAAATACAGAGAACATTTATAAATTATTTTCTGTATAAAAGATTGCTAAGGTTATGCAAGTGCCAATAAAAACCTTTATAATACCACAACATATTTTGTATCTGCTGTGCTCCAGAAATGGTTAAAAATGTTTAGAGTTATTTTTAAACATTTAATTATGACCTTTTGTTTATATTTCTCCACCTTAGTTATCATGGGCCAGATCATGAACTCTGACTAAGAAATATTTGACCAAGCTCAGAGTAGAGGGGAGGAGTATAGGTAATCTTAAAGCACCTTTACTTTCTCCAGATTTGGGCTGCTCTGTCCTAAATTACTCCACTTGACACTGGTAGGGTCAAGAGTTTGTTCTGACAACTCAGACCACTGCATGTATAAAGGTTGACCTGAATATATACCCTGCATTTTTCATGAGGAACAGGGTTGATTTGGGAGCTGTTACAGTGGTTATTTGCCACCCACAGATGCTCATACCTTAAGAGATCCTCTAAGGGCCAGGAAAATTCACGTCACGTCAAGAGTTTGATATAAAACCACTCAGCTGAGGAGCTGTGTGTTAAACAATGCAATTCATAGAAGGAGCTATAAAAGCTTCTAAACAGGATTCACAATAATAGTTTGTAATTTTATATTGATATCAGTGGCCTCTCAAGGCTAGGAGTGAGCACCAAGTGCTGTACAACTGTTGATCTTCCTCCCAAGGGTAGGGAGGAGGCAGAAGTGTTTCAGTGGTATGTGTATCTCCTTCCTTTAGCAATCCCTTGCAGTCAAGGACAATCATCTTCAACTAATGCTTTATCTATGGGTCCTAAGATGACTGACAAGGTTGATCTGGGATCAACAGATTCTATTGCAACTCAGGCATGCATTTCCATATGGGGAGGGTGGCTTCATGAACACCTCATGCCTTCTGAGGCTGGCGGGGCATGGTGACTGCCCGCAGGCAGCGGCAGCAGTGTCAGCAGCAGGGGCGTGTTGGCGGCGAGCAGGGATCGCCCACAGGCAGCTGCAGTGATGTCAGTGGCAAGGTCGGGCTGAGTGGTGACTGCCGACAGGCAGCCACAGCAGTGGTGGTGGCAGAGGTGGGGAACACCAAGCAATGATCAGTGACCGCTTTCAGATGCCACCAGCAGCATCAGCAGTGGGGGGAGTGGAGGGGGTGGCAAGCAACAACTTCCCGTAGACGCCACTGGCAGCATTGCCGGCAACCAATCTCAGGGGAGGCATGTGCATGAATGGTGCGTGCCCCTGGCGGCTGGGGGAGCACGGCTGCATTGGTGGTGGCAGGAGCATGGAGGTGGCGAATATCAAGGGCTATAGGCTGCACAGGAGGAATAGGACAGGGAGGAAAGGTGGGGGTGTGGTGCTCTATGTCAAGGAGAAATACACATCCTCAACAAGTAGCACAGGGTTAGAGGAGGGGCACACTGAAGTGCTCTGGGTTAGAATACAAGGAAGTCGAAGGGAAAGGGACTTAATGGTGGGGTCTACTACAGACCTCCCAACCAAGGGGAAGAGCTAGACCGGGAATTCTTAAGTCAGCTCACGGAAGTAGTTAGGTCAAAGGACGTGGTCATCATGGGTGACCTGAACTTTCCAGCCGTCTGCTGGGAAGAGTAGTCAGCCAGGTCTAACCGCTCACGTAGGTTCCTAGCTGAGATACAGAACCTCCATCTAATTGAGGAGGTGTACAGCCCCACTAGGGGAGATGCCTTGTTGGACCTGGTCCTGGCCATGAACGATGACCTGGTGAGGGGTCTGTGGGTGCTCGACCACCCAGGCGACAGCGATCATCGCCTGCTGGAATTCACCATCCAGCGCAAGGTGGCAAAGGCCTGCAGCAAGGCAGCAGCCCTGGACTTCAGGAGGGCAGACTTCAATGAGGTAAGGAGAATAGTCAGGGAGGCACTGAGGTCCCAGAGGGGAGAGGAATCAGGTGTCCAAGAAGAGTGGTCGTTCCTTAAGGAGACAATTCTCCAATCCCAAAGGGAGGTAATCCCAACATGGATCAAAGGGGGCAAGAGGGTGCAAAAGCCCCCATGGCTCACCAAAAGCATACGGGATCATCTACTAGCTAAAAAGGAGGCATACACCCAATGGAAGGGAGGGGCCATCACCAGGGAGGACTATACCTCAGTTGCTTGGGGCTGCAGGGGGGCGGTCAGGAAGACCAAGGTGGAGATGGAACTGGGACTAGCTACCCGGATCAAGGACAACAAGAAGTTCTTTTTTAAATACCTAGGGGGTAAAAAGAAAGTACCGGGTAATATGGGGCCTCTGCAAGGCATGCTAGGAAATCTGGTCGTCACTCCAGATGACAAAGCTAACCTATTTAACAATTTATTTGACTCCATTTTTCTGAGCAGGGACCAGGTCACCCCGCCCCACACTGGGACCCTCGTAGGCCCCAGGGGAGGCATAGACAGGCCTAGGGTCAGTGAGGAGTGAGTCAGGGAACTTCTGGAGGAACTGGATGAATTTAAATCAGCTGGTCCTGACGATCTCCACCCCAGAGTGCTGAGGGAATTAGCAGAAGTCATTGCGGGACCCCTGGCACGGCTTTACAAGCGCTCATGGTGCTCTGGTGTGGTGCCAGAGGACTGGAAAAGGGCCAATGTGGTTCCCATTTTCAAAAAAGGGAGGAAGGAGAACCCAAGAAACTATAGACCAGTTAGTCTTACCTCGATACTGGGTAAGCTTTTTGACAGAATTATCCTGGCGCATGTCCGTGAGGGGCCAGCAGGGGAGATTATGCTTAGGGGCAACCAACACGGGTTCATTAGAGGCAGGTCCTGTCAGACCAACCTGGTGGCCTTCTATGACCAGGTCACAAAATCCTTAGATGCAGGTGTAACAGTGGACATAATCTTCCTGGACTTTAGGAAGGCCTTCGATACTGTCTCTCACCCCATTCTCATTAAAAAACTAGGGGACTGTGGCGTTGACACCTACACAGTCAAATGGGTCACTAACTGGCTGGAGGGCTGCACCTAGAGAGTGGTGGTGGATGGGTCTTATTTGACCTGGAGGGATGTGGGCAGTGGGGTTCTGCAGGGCTCAGTCCTCGGGCCCGCACTGTTCAACATCTTCATCAGGAACTTGGACAAGGGTATAAAAAGCACCCTGTTCAAATTTGCAGATGACACTAAGATGTCGGGGGAAGTGGGCATGCTAGAAGGGAGGAATAGGCTACAATCAGACCTAGACAGGTTACAGGGGCGGGTGGATGAGAACAGGATGGGTTTCAACACTGACAAGTGCA
>NW_005842654.1:0-41606 GCF_000455745.1 Alligator sinensis | reverse complement strand
GTCAGTGCAGAGGCAGAAAAGGATCTTGGAGTCATTATTGATGCCAAAATGAACATGGGCCGACAGTGTGGGGACGCAGTCAGGAAGGCCAACCCTACCTTGTCATGCATCCACAGATACAACTCAAGCAGGTCCAAGGAGGTGATCCTCCCCCTCTATGCAACACTGGTCAGGCCGCAGTTGGAGTCCTGCGTCCAGTTCTGGGTGCCGCACTTCAGGAGGGATGTGGACAACATGGAGAGGGTCCAGAGGAGGGCCACTCACATGATCAGGGGGCAGCAGGGCAGGCCCTATGAGGAGAGGCTAATGGACCTGAACCTGTTCTGCCTCCACAAGAGAAGGCTGAGGGGGGATCTAGTGGCCGTTTACAAACTAGTCAGAGGGGTCCAGCAGGCATTGGGGGAGTCCCTGTTCCCCCGAGCACTACCAGGAGTGACAAGAAATAACGGTCGCAAGCTGGCAGAGGGTAGATTTAGACTAGATATCAGGAGGCGCTACTTCACGGACAGGGCGGCTAGGATCTGGAATCAACTTCCAAGAGAAGTGGTGCTGGCTCCTATCCTGCGGGTCTTTAAGAAGAGGCTCGATGTACACCTTGTCGGGGTCGTTTGACCCCAGTACTCTTTCCTGCCATGCCAGGGGGTCGGACTTGATGATCTGCTCAGGTCCCTTCCGACCCTACCAACTATGAAACTATGAGACCTGGTGGCAGTAAGCTGGGAGCTCCCGCCAGCGCTGCCGGCAGTTGGAGGCGGGGTGATGAGGGGAGGGTGGTGAGTGCAAGCCAGGGGTTGGCGACCAGTCGCAGTCACCACCGCCAGTGTTGGCAGTGGCCAGCAGCAATTGTGGACTGCTCGCAAGTGCCGCCAACAGTGTCAGCAGCCCCTTTTTGCAGGGGGTGCACTGCCACACTCAGGGGGTGCACATGCACCTGCGTGCACCACCTATGCGTCGCTCCTGGCATGCACACCCCCTAGCATCACGAATGGGCGGCTCCCAGTTCTTGATTTGGTCCTTGACACACTGTTTCTGATGCTTCTGCTTTTCTGTTGTCGACATAAGGTTGTTGATGTCTCTTGTCGAAATAAGGTTTCAAAGTACTGTGATCCTTGCAGCAAACTCTTTCTTCATTTGGGCCAGTCCTGGGTAATCAACATCAACTCATGGGAAACTATGTTGCATTTTTTCAAGTTGGCCTTAGAGGACATCTTTGAAGCTCTCTCTCTTCCCTCCTCTTGGGCATACGCCTTGACTGAACTGGGAGAATAAAACTTGCTTTAGGAGTCTGGAGTCAGACATCTAGATGATGTGGCCTGCCCAAAAAAGTTGATGTCAGATGATCATCCCTTGATGCCTGTGGTGTTTGCTTGCAAGAAGACACTAACACTGGTGCATCTATCTTCCCACTGGATTCAAAGGGTCTTCCACAAGCAGATGGTCTCTTCCAATTACTTGAGATGTCTCCTGTATGTTGTCAACTCCATACAGTAATGTGGGGATCACAACTGCTTGATAAACTATGAGCTTGATTTCAGATCTTATATTGTGATCTTCAAACACCCATTTCCTCAGGCATCCAAAGGCTGCACTTGCACATTTGAGGCAATGTTGGATTTTTTCATCCATTTATTTATATATTATATGTATTTATTTATTATATATTATTAATTATACATTGTTATAGTTATTGTTTTATTGTTATATTATTAATAATTGTTCATTTGTTATTTATTTATAATTTATTATTTCTTAGACTATTCCACCTTATTTCCTGACAATCCTCTATCACATGCAAACAAGGATTACTAAACCTAAATCCATTAATTCCTAGATTCAGTCTTGGGTCACTGAAACATAAGGTTCAGTGTCTTATAGGCTACTAGGCCTGTGCAAGTAGGCAGCTATTTGATCCGGCTTCGGATCCAGCTGCTTCAGATACCAGGGATCTGATCCAGAGCTCCAGACCAGGTTTCCACTTTGATCCAGCCAAAATGGCTCCAAAGCTTCAGAGCCGCCTGGGAGATCCGACCATAGGGTAAAATGAGGAATCAATAAAATATCTATAATGTTGTTGCTTTGTGTCTGATTTGGATGAGACTTGCAGGGGTGGTAGCCTCTGCTGAGAGCATGAAGTGTACCAAGTTTCAAGAAGATCGGTGCAGGGGTTTGGGGGGCACTGCACCCCAAATTCTTGAAAGTCAAACTTGTGTCACATCTATGTGTTACAACACAGGGGGGGCTGAAAACTGCAGGGGTGGTAGCCCCTGGTGAGGCCACAAAGCCTGCCAAATTTCAAGAAGATGGGTGCAGGGGCTTGGGGGGAACTGCACCTCAAGCTGCTGACAGGCAAAACTTGTGACATAGATGACCCTCTGTGTGTTAAGGTGCAGCAGGCTGAAAACTGCAGGAGTAGTAGCCCCTGCTCAGGCCACAAAGCCTGCCAGGTTTCAAGGAGATAAGTGCAGGGGTTTGGGGGAAACTGCACCTCAAGCTGCAGACAAGCAAAACTCATGACATGGGTGACACTGTGTGTGTTAAGGCGCAGCAGGATGAAAGCTGCAGGGATGGTAGCCCCTGCTGCGGCCACGAAGCCTGCCAGCTGTTGAGGAGACGGGTGCAGGGGGGCTCTGGGGCCCTGCACCTCTAGCTGCTGACAGGCAAAACTTGTGTCATGGGTGCTTGTGCAACTAACTGTGTCTGTCTTGGGGCAGTTGATTGTCTGAATTATTTCCTCTCCTTAGTGTGGGATTTTGTAGGTGTTAACTGTTGCTAATTAACTGGCTACATTAGCTAGCTACTGTGTATTGAGCTGGTCCCTGAGTGAATCATGATTGATTGGTAACTGGTAACACAGTAGCTTAGCAGCCAGGCCTGCAGTAGTTCCCCCCCAAGACAGTCACACAAGCACAAGCACCCCTGTCATGAGTTTTGCCTGTCAGCAGCTAGGGGTACAGGGCCCCAGAAGCCCCTGCACCCATCTCCTCGCCAGCTGGCAGGCTTTGCAGCCACAGCAGGGGCTACCATCCCTGCAGCTTTCAGCCTGATGCACCTTAACACACACAGTGTTACCCACGTCACGAGTTTTCCTTGTCCACAGCTTAAGGTGCAGTTCCCCCCAAACCCCTGCACATATCTCCTTGAAACTTGGCAGGGTTCTTGGCCTCAGAAGGGGCCACTAGCCCTGCAGTTTTCAGCCCTCTGTGCCTTAACACCCACGTCACGAGTTTTGTCTGTCAGCAGCTTGAGGTGCAGTTCCCCCCAAACCCCTGCACCAATCTTCTTGAAACTTGGAAGGCATCATGCTCTCAGTAGAGGCTACCGCCCCTGTAAGTTTCATCCAAATCAGAGAAAAAACAACAAAGTTATAGCTATTTTATTGATTCCCCATTATACCCTATGGCTGAATCTCCGAAGCGGCTCCAAAGCTCTGAACCGCTTCAGAAAGCCTAACAAAGCCAGTGCTTCAATCTGGACATGCTGCTTCAGATGCCAAAGCATCCAAAACTTCTCCAGATGTGAAGCAGGGTCTGAAGCCTCGCATAGCCCTATAGGCTACCACATTAAGAAACACAGGTTGTGTTCCACTGAAGTTTTTCAATTCCAGGCTGTCCAGTGATATTCACACTTCCATTTCTAGCTCTGTTAAGGTAAGAATTTGAGACACTGGTTTGTAGAGAAGCTATTTTAGACACTTATTAGGAGGCATTGACATTGTTAGCAGTCATTTTACTCTTCTTCAGCATGATAGACATAAATAAAATAAAGTAGAAGACAAAATGCCAAACACAGCAGTGCTGGAGGGCACAAGACTGACACATTAGAAAGTGGGGTCACCCACTATGGTCATACCAGAGCACATACAGAAATGAAACAAAGTCATTCAACATCACGTAGCAAGCTGGTAGGAATGTGTAGAATCCCATCCAATCTGAAGGTAATATGTGGCATTGGGTGCAGCTCAACCTAAAGCAGCTTTGAGGATGGAAGCAAAGCAAGAAAGAAGGAAGCAGGGTGCTGTAAATTTGGACTCCTAACTCAGACAACACATGGATCTGTGCAACTTGTAACAAGCTGTGTCACCTTCAAATTGGACTTGATTCAAGTGGATACATCAGGCGCCTGACTAAACCTCTTACATGTACACCGTGATCCAGAGGCTGAAGGGCTGCCTATATATACATATGATAGATATAAATGTAAACTGGATTTTTTGAGATACTATGATTTGTTTTTAGTAGAGATGGATTATTAATATATTTTTCTACTTCATCAAGGCAAATAAGCATTAGGTTTGAATAGGGGTGGATGACTTGTCCTGCAGTTACCTGTTCCCCTCTTCTTCACAAAACCTTACAGCTGTAATATCACTTTCACCAAGTTATTTTCTCTCTCCAGCTGACAGATACAAACTACCCAATTCTGACTGCCATGCAACCTTATGCTTCAAATAGTTCATTTCCTCCTCATTCAAAAAGACAAAATGCAAAGCATTCTACTTGTTTAAATAGCATGACTGAAACACATCATTACATTTCTTTATTTTGGTATTCTATGGGGAAGCTGGTTTTAGGCAGTGATTTTTTCCTTAATATTTATGTTTTTCAGTTCCCCAATTCTTATTTTTATACATATTAATTAAAAAAAAAGTTTTTGTTTTTAACAGTAAAATAAATCAATATTTTAAATTGTTTTAATTTACAAGCTTCAACCAGTAGTTTCTCCTATCAAGAGGAGATTTTAATCTAAAATCTTATGCATTAGGTATGAATAGTATGTTAAGTAAAAGAAGCAGTATTATTTTTCTAATCCCCTTATACAGCTGAGGTGAAAGAGAACTGTGTTAACTCACTGTGCTACTCCTGCAAACAAGCAAAACCTTTTAGCAGAAAACATGGCACTACCAAGTGAATCAAGAACTACATTTTAATGTATCTCTCATTTATAATCTTTTTAGGAAAAAAAATTATAGTATTTCAATCTCTCAGGCTGAAAAAAATCTTAATTCTGTTTAGCCATGTCATTAACATGTCACCGTACATCACACCATCAACTCAGCATACCCTTCTGACATGTTTCAAAACACTCTTATTAGGTAGTCTGCATTCAAATCAACCAGGAATAAGATTTTTTTGGTGAGAGGCCTTATTGTTTAATGCGTACAGAAAAGCTGAGTGAAGAAAAGGCAGAGCCTTGTTCTTTATTGTCTATGAGACATATTCATAGACACTTGAATGCAAACGGTACAAAAACCTATTTGTAGGTAAAATCACAGTGTAGATTACAGCTGTGATTAAGGAGCCTATACTTAAGGCACTGTCTCTTAATCTTCCCAGGCTGCTGATCCTGTGGTTAAAGTAAACATTTTTGTGACCCCCCCCCCCCAATTACTCTTACTGAAAAAGTAAGTGTCAACATGCAATAATGATAAGCTGATTTAAGCTTGTGTGTTTATGAATTGGTGTTTCAAGACACTAAAAGACAATACTTTGACCTTGAATAACAGGAATATAATTTTCTATGATTTGTATTATAGTATACTTTTCAACCCCTTAACAACATTGATTTCCTTTCTTGACATCATGCTTCCAGGAGTCATGACCATCGGCTGGGAATACTGACTTTGGAGTACCAAAGCTTATGAAAGTGTTTAGCAGGGTTGCAAAGGAGAGAAAAACAACAACAACAACAAAACAACCATAGTTTCCTCCATCCTTACCAACTGAAATTAGGCAAATTAATGTGAATGAGCATGAATGAATATGAATTAATTCAAATTCACATGAATTGTAAGAGGCCCTTGGAATGGAAGCCTCAGCGATGCTACTATTCAGTCTCCCCTGGATGAGATGACAGCACAAAGGCAGCAGCCTCATTCTGTGAAAGAGGACAGTCAGAATGCTCAGCAAGTTAAATCGCTGGCAAATATCTTCCCATCCTGACTTCTGAGAAGTGGACACTGTTAGAGGACAGTGATATAGCTGTCCATGATATGTCCACAAACATTAAAAGGAGTCTTTTACAAATTCTAACAGTTTGGGGATGTTTTGCATACCCTTTGGCTGTGTATTTATACAAAGCTTCTCTCCATACTTCTGTCAAACTGCCACAGCCCAAATGTGGAACATAATGTGTGCTAAATATAAAAAATGTGGCATACATAAAAAATATTTTTTCAGGAAGTTAATATTCTCAGGGATTGATTCCTGGCATATTAACCTATAAACGTTAAATATTTTTTTCTGTTGTAAGTTATCAGCATGGAAAGTGAGGGGATACCAACACTTTGTGAAACAATGAGCACTGTCCCTCAAAGTGGGTGCATTAACATGTACAATTACCCCAATGTAATAAACTCCAGTGTTTACATGTGCACCTGGGATTGCAGTAATTCAAGCCAAGGCAGAGCAAGCCCAGGCTGGCAGGGGGCCCAGAGGGTCAGCCCAAGGCTCCTGGTGGCAGCATTGGGCAGCAGAGGGACTAGTTGGGGAACAAGGTTGATACAGTGTAGGGTTAACTGGCAGGCAGCCCCATTCGGCCCCAGTCACTGACGTTGTGGCCATGTAAATTACTCTGCCATGGGATAGTACGTGTCCCAGAGTATGGTGGACTTAAATAATTTACTGCTCCCTAATATAGGTGCATGTGTAGATGGTGATACTTTACTATGGAGCTAGTCAACTCCACAGTAAAGTGCAGGTGTAGATGTACCCAGTGAGGTGCAGTTAATAGATACATTTATGACACAAGAGGCTTGAAATCTAAGATCCATCTTCTGCAAACAAACTGTGATATCAGTGGGATTACTAATGCAAGTAAAGTTACACCCATGGACGTCTTTAGAATTCGGGTTTATGGAGACAGCATTAGCTTACCCTAAACTCAGTTTCTGCACATTTAAGTGACCTGAATTCATACAATACAACTCTTAGAATGTCAACTGAAAATAATGCATAGACTATTCTCGTGTTTAAATACATGCTAAAATAACAGCACATTAAGTTAATGCATACTGATGTTTGTGTGGGCAAATATGTACCATCCACTATTCTGGAATTTTTAATTTGTTGTTTAGGGAGTCTGGAAAAAGAAACAGGGATAACTTAAGGTCAATCCCACAAACAGCGGAAGCATTGCAAGTTAGAGTCATAGAAATGTAAGGGATTTCCTAGCCCCTGTTATCACAGGTAACTTCCATATAATCCCTTTCAATAAACTGATCAAGTTCCATCTTAAAAGTCGTTCTTGGCCCCCACTCTTCCTCTTGTGAAGTTTGGGACTTGTGGAGCAAATAAAGGAATGGGAAGAAGGGAAAAAAAAAGAGTTGTTCATCACGTTGAAGAGTGAAAATTAAGAGGGATTTTAGTGAATAAAGGAAAAAAAGAGCAGACAGTTACCAAGTCACAAGTAGTAATGGTCATGGGAGGTGTCTAAGTTCCCCATCTAAGCCTAGCAGAACAAAGTAGATAGTGGTATGCAAATATGTGATTGATTCAAGTGAACAAAAAAAATCAAAGTCTTTGTTGGCTGAGGGGAAAAAAAAATCACAATGATAAACTGTTTTCCTATTTCTCCCACCTACAGTTGATACAGAACAGCAACTTGACTATTTAGCATTAGATTATGGTATGTACAAATTGAGCCTTTCAACCTAAATGACTAGATCTTCAACTAGTGTAAATAAACAGCGTTCAAATTAAGTCCCAATCATTCACTATGCTGGTATCATTCAGTGCTCTAGTTGATGATCTAGCCCAAGTTGTTCAACATAATTACAATAATAGCAGTTACATTATTTCAGGGTTCTCAAACTTTTCAGACTCAAGGCACCCCTCAAAAATTCCAGCTCTTAGCTTTCACTTTGTGTTTTGAATGGAGAGGAATAATAGAGCAAATCTGCTACTGCAAAGAACTCAGAAAGATTGTTTTTAACACGATAGATTCCCTTTTTGAAATTTCTGAGTTTGTCTTGTGAATCATGTTTGTATACCTAACATTGCTACCCTTGAAAGAATCTCAAGGCATCCCACACTGCTGTGGCACCCTGGTTGGGAAACACTACATTAATCCTTTAGTGTAGGAAATACAACACTTCTCTTAATGATGGGAGTTTTTTTAATTAACTTAATTAGCTCATCACCTGTCATTTTCTTGTTCAGGCAAAGCCCTTTAATTAATTTTCCTGCTATAACTGTTAAAGTGTTTTTTTCATATAGCTGGAATATAATTCAGTAGTTAAGTACATGTTTCTGTTTGCTGCAAGTAATTTTATCTTAAAGGGACATCCAGCTTATCATTAAAAAAATGAAAAAAGTTTTCTTTACCTGTATTATTATCAGAATATTAGATGATTTTAAAATAAATAAGATTATCAATAGTTTGTTTACTTTTAGTGTTTCTGCGATTTTGGGCCATGAATGAAAATAAAAGAGTTTTCATTCTCTTTTATAGTATATTTACAGTCTGATTCTTAGCGATGGAGTGTTGAAACGTAGCAGGAGAACATTTATTACATAAATAAAATTTATTAATTGGAATTTTAAAAGAAAAAATTGAAAAATAATTTTGATGGTTTTAGATTTTACAACATTTTTTTACAACATTTATGTATTTTGGACAAAATTTAAAACTGACGTATTTCATTTAAAAAGATTGTTTTAGTGATGTGATAAATTGTACATTGATTTTATGATGGTCTTAATTAACTTTATTTATATTCAATTATTAATAATAGTTACTTTCTTGTGTTGATGTTTGCTAAAACACCAAAACAGTAGATTAATTTATGGATCAGATAAAAAATATTAAAATGAACTATTCTAGCTTTGCTTTACTAACAAATAATAATAATTATAGCCTGGAGCCAAAATTAATTCCTCACACATTTCTAAGTTTGCTAGGAATCATTCCACAAAAAGTTTACCCCCTCTACAGTAGGTTCAAATTTTTTTCTACAGTTTTGATATGTATTTTGTTTACAAAAAAATATTCTTTGTATACTTTGGATTTTTATAGTGCCTGTTCCTCTCTATTTTTTGTACTATGCAATCATTATTTTCCAGGTGACATTTTTAATGATCAAGGAATATAAGAAAAACAATTGAATACCAAGTGTCTGTGAACCGTTAGTGTGTGCAAAGCTTGACTGAGTGAGAACATGGAGTTTCTATGGATACCAGCTGTGTGAGGCCAATTTTTGTTTAATTATTTACAGTAAAGTGATGTACATTTAAAATAAGAGCTGTATTTGTATTCTGCATGTCAAGCATATATGAAGATAATGTATTACATCACAGTACTAAGACAATTTATAGATATAGAAGAAAAAGCAGAAGTTTAACACCCAGCAATTCCCTTATACGCAGATTAAACAAAAACTCAATGCCTTCAAGTGTTTTAATGTAAACTTCCATTTGTTTGATTTTTTTCAATACTGGCAATCAGTTCTGTAAAAAAAAAAAAAAAGAGTCATCTCCCAGATTCAGGTAGTCTCACAATGACAATCTCATAAATTATTTCAGATTCTGACCAATAGGATATTATTAGGGGGTTCTCTACTCTTCCATGATTCCAGCAGAAAATTAACTTGGTAATATCCAGTTGAGAGTGCAATTTCATATTTTGAGAAAGTTATCACAGCTCTTTTAATCTCCTAGGAGGCTCAAAACCATTGTGCAGACATCCTTAGATAAATGTTTGCCATACCTAACATGAAGTTTAAAAAACATACATCTTAAGGCTTTTAAAGTCTTTAAGTTACCTTTACTCCTGTTGTGCTAGATTTTATCATTCAATCACTCTTCCTTCTGTTTTTGGTAGTAGTTTTCAGTGTTATTAGTGCTTCTCATTGATTTAGATATCAAATTAAATGCAAAACCCTAATATTAAGAAGCTAAGCAAAAACAAGTCAGCTGTTGCTATTAGTTGGAGAAGATGGAAAATCTGGACCTCTATTTACAACAGGTGTACTATAAACAGATATTTTAAACATTGGTAAATGCTTTTTAGAGCTTAAAAAACATGATGGCCCAGTAAATTTAATACAGCTATATGATTCTACATTGAATGATACATTCTAATTGTAAGAGATGATGTGATTAATCACAAGTTGGAAATACTAACATTTATGGCTAAAAGTCAATACCACTACATAATTAACACTAAGTTAACTATTTATTTGTGAAAAATCAAGATGCAAGTATTTTTTTTATAGTAAATAAGATGGGTATATTAATTTGATACTTTGATAAAAACATTAAATACAAAATACATACTTTTGTGCTAACTAGTAAGTAGATTTAAGCCAAAAATTGTTTTCTTTATGTGGCTCATCTAAAAAAGAAAATAAGAGTTGGGGTTCATTGTTTTATTATAAAAATATTAAGGAAAATATAATCTCCCTGGTTTTCTGCAGCAAAACGAAACCTTATACCATAGGCTATCCAAAAGAATTGTTCAAACTAATAGAATGAAAATAACGCACAGAATAAAACTGCTTTAAGCAGAGAGTAAAATTTGTGGGGCTCCTAAATATCTATATTAGCCATACCTCACATTTGTGGGGAATGCCCTTCAGCAGGTTTCCCAAACTTTAGGGAATGCCTCCCTGAGGAGTGCAAAAGGTTCCCAGGAAGGGTTCATCCCTGTATTTCTGCCAATCTCACATGCCCCCAGTACTTCAGCAACTGACACCACTTCTCTCACTGCTGATTCTCTCCCACCCCATTTTTCAGCGCCCATTGCTGCTTCCCCTGCCCCTGATCTCCCTCACTAGCAATTGCCACTGATTTTTCTGCCCACAGTGGGAATTGGCAGCAGGTGATGGTGAGGGAAGCAGCAGCAGCAAGGGAAACAGTGATAACTGAAGTCTGGGGAGCCCCCTGCTTTATTACAGTGAGGTGTAAACCTATCACGTTTGGGAAATCCTATCCTACAGAATGTGTATACCTATTATACAAGCCCCTGAGCTATCATGGAGTTAAAGGGGACGTTTGAATGCATGGGCAGATCTAGGATTTTGAAAAGGGGAGTGCAGATAGTGTGGCACATCATCATATAAAACACAAAACATTTTTCTCCAGTTAAAGATAAACTAGATGCTTTACTAATAAACTAGGGGGCTAGCACTACACTATTCGGTTTAAGAGTAAAACAGATAACTATATGAATGTACACTAATTTGCTAGAGTATTCATAAAGTTTAAAACAATACAACAAACTAGGCAAAAAATAGTCTAAAGTTATTGCATTATTAGCCCTTTAGTTATTATAGTTAAATGTGCATCTCATTCAGATTCATAAAACAAGATCTAGCCTTCCTTGAGAGTGCCTCCTGTCATATTGAATGAAATAGTTTGAATGTTTGTAAAGGTTGCCCATTAGGCAGTTTCAGGAAGAAGATAGGATTTATCTCCTTATCTAGCTCATTGTTTTGGAGCTACGTGCGAAATGTCCTGACTTCACTTAAAGTCTTAATTTAAATTGTATCTTTAGAAGTTTTTTACAAAGAAAGTAAATATCCTAAATTCCGAGACATCAAAGCCTAAGGCCTTTTAACCAAATTGCTAAGAAAAGAATATTTACAGTGATATGGAAGTCTCCCCAAGAATAATTTAAAATGCTCAACAAAGGTAATTTCTGTTGAGTAAGATCCGAGCCCAAATTTGGGAGGTATGATAAATTGAGTAGGAGGAGCCCAATGACGGCAGCTCACTCAATAAAAACCTGTAACTTACTGTCCCAATTTGGAGGTGACTTGACTTGCAGAACAACGAAGGAAGAATCGCAAGTATAAGTTCAGATTAGATTGATCGCCTAATCAAGCCTCTCCGTGAACACGAATCCCTTAGTTCACGCTGAAGCTGCGGAGCGCCCGAAAGGGACTGAAGGAAGGGGACGTAGTCCTATCACTGGTGAGCCCAGCTCATTGAATCGTATTGCTGAGGCCAGCCTATTGAACCATACTACTGAGGCCAACCCATTAAATCGTACTACTGAGGAATGAAACCATATTTTGGTATTTGGCTTCTCGGAATTCTAGGATTGTAAGTATATTATGAAAAATAACAGTATTGATTCAAATTTAACTTTTAGTTGTAATTGTAGTTGTTTTTGTAACTAATTCTTATAGCATTGTTTGGGAAGGAAGTGCATTCGGAGCATTGTTTCTGATATATGCAATTATTGTGTTTTTAATGTTTGTGGTGTTTCTTAAAGCTAAGCAGTGTTATATACGTAGCAAAGAGTTTTAAAATAAAATTGTGTTGTATAAATTAAGTGTGTAATCATTGTGAAATCGTGCAATCAGCTAACTACTCCCCCAGCCAGTGCATCAAAACGAATCAGTAAATTGTGTGGGATTTTCTCTATTCCATAACCCACTAGAGACACCTCCAATACTTTACTGTCAGACATTTCTACACCTGCCAGCGGTGTTGGTGGCGAGGGGGTGGGGTGGTGAGAGGCAACCGCCCGCAGGAGCCACTAGCAGTGTCAGTGGTGCCTTTTTGTAGGGGGTGCACCGCTGTGCTCATGGGGTGCACATGCACCAATGTGCACCCCTATGCATCGCCAATGCCTCCCACCCTCAGGTTCCAGCCCCCCACCATGTGGGGCAGGAGGGTGGGGCATGCAGCCAAGCAGCCCCTTCCCAGCTGGAACTCTGACAGCCTGCAAGGAAAAAGCAAGTTACCCATGTTTTTCCCTTTCTCCATTTTTAAAGTTTCTTGATCCATTTTTAAACTTTGTTTGTGACCCTTTTATATATTTTTGCGACCCACTTTTGGGTTGTGAACCATAGGTTGAGAAATGCTAGTCTAGACAATACAGCAGTAAAGCACAGTCTGTACCAGGGATTGGCAACCAATAGCCTGCTGGCCAGATATGACCTGCAAAGATTCTGGATCCAATTTTAGCAGCCAGCATGCAGTGGCAGGGGCAACAGAGGGGGCACTCCCATGATCCTTTGCCTGTTGTGTGCTGCCTGCCATCCTCTCTTGCCTACATAGCCCCTGCTGACATCCCAGCCCTACCTGTTCTCTGCCCTTCTTGCCATATTTGCATATTAGCATGGCTGTTGGCTATGGGAATCTGTGCTACTTGATGGTGATAAATGAAGACTGTAGTGGGCGTGAGAGAAAGCAGGGAGTACTGGGGGAGCATCAGGGAATTGATGACCCATGGCAGCAGCCAAGTCACAAGCTGCATCCCAGCACTCATAAAGGTTGCCAACCCCTAATTATACCCTAGCATTTCATCCATTGATAGCTCTAATGGAGCTGCAACAACAGTAGAAGGATTTTGTAGAAACCCCAGGCTAGACAAGATTTGGCAATGTGCAAAATCATTAGCTGACATAGTTACTAACCAAAATGTAATCATTTTATACATAAACACAAAATATATTTTGAGCCAGCCATGTCGCTAATTGGTTACAAACGCAGCTGAAATTATAACAGAGACATGAGTAACAGGCTACAAAGAGAATCAGTTGCACAATCAGGATTAGATCTCAAGATATATCAATTCTAATCCTTTATCTTTAATCTCAAGTACAGTTTTATATGTGGTCATTGTAGAGGAGGAAAATGGCTAGTGTAAGGGGCATTTTAAAAGAAACATTAAAAAAAGTAAATGGTTAATCAAACATGGGAAAGGGTTGACATATACTTCAAATGGATGGAATGGAAGCAGTTAAATCACTTTCCTTGAGTTTATGTAAGTGTTAAGCTTCTCCATGTTTTCTTCTTTTAAAAACTGAAAATAAGTATGCAGATTCTCCAAACACAAAGCTGAAAAAACGTTAAAAGTCCTCAGCATATCTAAGATATATTATATATTGCCTGAGATGCAACAAATTCGTAGTGTAGGAACCTGTTGAAAATAATCATGACTGTGAACATGCACTGTACTCTTTTAAAGAAATTTGTTTTTAATTAACTTCAGCTCAATGGCTAAAACTACAAAAATTTACTCTCAGCAATTGTAACACTAATTATACAATGTTCTAGTTCTAACCTATACACAAAAAAGCTCTGATGCATTAATTTCTAAATCACTCCTTTCTTTAAAGTAACTAGTGTCTTTTCTCCACAATGTTCATATTTAACTGTCAAAGCAGAGACAAACTTAACAAAAATGTGGCTGAAAAAAAAATGGACTACCATTACAGCACATTACGACTAATGTAGAGTACAGGATTTTCAAACAAACATGTAGAGTAATTTTAGATTTTCTGTTATGAGGGCATTAACAATAGCTTGAAAAATGAGAAAGGAAATTTTATGCCAAAGGTTCGTCCAGTCATGCAGAATCAAAGTCTAAGCATGCAAGTAGCTTTGTACTAGGGTTAATGAGGCAAGCCTCCAAGTGATATACCTTGTAACAGAAAATTGGTGAACAGGTTTGACTAGCATGGTAGAATATGTATACCTACTCCTCTAGTCCTACAGATATTTTCTATATTGAGGATGTTGCACACTTTGCTAAGCCATACCTGTCTATATGTAGAAGGTGCTTTTAGTGTGCTCTTTAAGTGGACAGACTTGAAGAAACAAGGAAGAAGCAGAAGCATTCCTATCCCAGTCTCATAGGAAGGGAGAGGTATTATTGGGTTGTGTAGCAGTGCACCTTTGGGTGCTTGCCACTTTAAGGGCTTGAGCAAGCTCTGAGGCAGCCTACAGGTGGGAGCAGACCCAGTCAGGCTGTCACATAACAGCCAGGAGGCCACCTGATTGGAGCAGGGCTGAGAAGCTTCAGTATAAAAGCAGTGGGGAGCTGAAAGGTGAACATCTCCTGGTTGGAGTACTGTTGCTCCCAGAACATCTGGAGGCCAGGGTAGGAACTATGGGGATGGAGGAGGTTCTTGGGGACCCAGTGTGGGGTCCAGAGCCTTGAGAAGGGAGCTGAGTGCCTGTGGCCTGCTGAGAGGAGGGCTTAGGACAAGCCCAGAGAGGAGCTGCATACACTGGGGCTTTGTGAGAGACTAGGAAGGTTTGAAGACTGGGCCTAGGGAATGATTTTAAAACTACACCCTGCTGCAGTTTGGTGGTGTGGGGGGGCTGCCTGTGGTGGGACAGTCCCCAGAAAATGCCACAACAGTGCCTCCCCAGTGATAGGTGAGTATGGGACACTGGAAAACCTCAGGCCCTGATGCTTTGTGGGTGACCCTGTGGAGGGGAATGGCTAGTGGAGCACACCCCAACAGAAAAAGACACAGCTAAGGCCCATACAATGAGGGTATTGTGTGGAGGGGCCTGAGAAGGTAGACCCCTATGGACAGAAATGACCCTAGCAGGGTGTGGGGCCCAGGGCAAATCAGCCTGTGTGGGGCCTGGATGCAAAGAAGCCAGCAGTGGGACGGGAGTGGTGAGCAGCCGGACGTGAAGCATGGAGTCACCAGCACTAGGCAGGCCCTGCAGAAGGGGCTGTAGCTGCTCCACCTGGCTCCACGGGGCTCCCCAAAACATGGGGCCCAGGGCAGTCACCCGGATCCTCCCCCTTTCCCTCCCCCTCCTGAGATGGCCCTGCCTATGGGAGAGGGCTAGATGCTCAAGAGCCTAGCCAGAAAATCCTCAACTGGTCAATGCTGGGTCCAGGACCAGGACGGTCAAAAGGCAAAAGCACCTACTCCAAGAGACGGCCAAACGCAGTTGCCTGGAATCTCGACTGGCCTAGAAGTTAGGCCAGGGCCTGAGAGGCCAAAGGTTCCAGAGGGGGCCACTGCCAGGAGGGAAAGTGGTCTAGGGAGTTTGCAGCCCCGAATGATGGCGGAGGTTAGGTTGCTTGAGTAGGAGGGATCCAGGTCGGGGTCTGAATGTCAGCTGGGAATATAGTGGAGCCCAGTGTGGAGCTGCAGCCACATAGTGATGCCATCTGCAAGGCATGGGACACGGTAAAAGGGAGGTTGTTGTTGTGTATAATGCCCTTGGCATCAGGGCATAAAAATGGGTCGCCTCCCACCTAGAAACATCAATTCAACTACATCAGAGGCATGGCAGGAAAATCAGGTGGGCAGATTGCCCTAGACAGGTGGGTGGACCACTATTGTGACTGGCCTTGAAATGGCCCCCGTCACAGGTAGGCACAGAAAATTTGTACATCAGTCTTGTTCCTGGAATTCAGTATTAAATCCAATGAAGGACACTGATTCTCCAGGGAGTCAATGAGTCACTGCACTTTAACATTTGGAATGTCTTATGTCATAGGGCAAGGAAAGCAGTAGACATTATTTACCAACCCCCTAAGATCACTGACTTTTTTTTTGTCCTTTGACCTCAGTGAAAACTCCATCTACAATATACCATTTAATGCTGTTTATTCTGGTAGTCAGTTAACAGACAATGCCAATGTTGCAGAATGCCCCACAGCATAACAATGATATTTGCCAACTACTTCTTTTAAAGCCTGGTCCATCGATGTATAAAATAATAAATTGAGGCCAATGTGATTAGTCATCTGTCTATACCCATCTTCATGAGTAAGGATCATACAAGATTTTTAAAGTAGTCTAATAACTAAAGAGAAGGGGTGTGCGAAGTGGGCCCCATTCAATTCAGATGTGGCCCAAATTGAGGACAATTATTCGATTCGTTGATTCGGATCACTGTCCCTGATTCAATTAGGCCGAATCTGAAGATTTGATGCTGATTCGGAGAATCAGCGATTTGGACATAGATACAGCTTTAAATGTTTTTTCTACATACCTCAATGTACTGTGTCACAGAGCACTGGGGTGCCCTGCTCCTAAAGATGGGAAAACTGCTAGGGGCCCTGCTCCTAAAGAGGGGAAACTGCTAGAGAAGGAGCCCTAGCAGTGAATAAGGAGCCCAGCTGTTGGTTGCCAGGGCAACTGGAGTCAGCAAGCAACCCACACCTGCCAGCGGTCAGCTGACTGTAAGGGGCAGGGCCTGGCCCTTATAAACCCTAGGGGCTGAGGCTAGAGGGAGTTTTCCCTATCAGCAACCCAGGAGGAGAGAGTTCTCAGCCATGTTACAAAGGAGAGGCCTGAGGCAGGAACTGCATCTGAGACTGAGGGGAGAGAGGATCCCTGGTAGGATTGAACGTTGTTATGGCCGGGCAGCTTCTGTTTATGTTATAGCCAACAGGCTTGTGTTTGTGTTTGCTATTTGTTACACTGGTGGTTTGGGTGAGGCTATTAGGGGTTGGAGGAGGCCTCATAGGGGACTTGCAGCAGAGTGTGAGCGCCAGCAAGGGCACAGCATATGGGGTGCATAGACCCCAGCCCTGGAGAGGGGCAGTTGAGAAGCCCCAGAGAAGGGGGCATTGCTGAGAAGCCCCAGTGTAGGCGTGGTGAGCCCCAGAGAAGGGGGCAGCATTACTGAGGAGCCCCCAGAGGAGGGCGACACTGTAGAAGAGCCCCGGAGGTGGGCTGTGCTACAGAGAGAAGGCCCTGGAGGAGGGCCGTGCTACAGAGAGAAGGCCCCAGAAGGGGGTAGTGCTTGAGGAACCCCAGAGAAGGGGGAAGTAATACTGAGGAGCCCCAGAGAAGGGGGTGGCATTACTGAAGAGCCCGGAGGGAGGGCACGGAGAGAGAGAGAGACAGGGCTGCGGAGAGCCTGAGTTCCAGAGAGGGTGTGAACACCAGAGAGGGACAGAACAACATCCATTACATTGGTGAGGCTTGGGGCGGGGTATTGGGGGGGGAGGAGCCACGCATAGCCCCTAAGGCCTAAGGCTAGGGTGCCCCAGAAGCACCCATTTGTAGAGCAGGACCCACGAGGGGTCTGGGAGTCCACAGGGCAAAGACTACAGCAAGACGTGACCAAGAGGGCAGAAAAGGCAGCCTCCCTAACATATTTCAACATCAAAGATGTGGCAGGTGAGAAACTGAGGGTGCCCTTGGGCCAACTTGGCACGGGAAGGGGGCCTTGAGGAGATCACAGCCCTCCTGCAGGACCCAGCCTGTGACATACTAGCATGGCTCGTAAATGCTGTAATGCTTGGGTGAATGGAGCGTCCCACAGAAGCACGTGGGGGCGAGGAGTGGGGAGGGCCCTGTGTGCTTGGTGGCAAACGCAGAAGTGTTTGCTTCTGGTCCACTTCCAGGTCCACCAGGGAGTGTGCAGGGGGCCCTCTCTGCACACCCCTGGCTCAGCAATCGGCTGCAGGGGGACCCCAGATGTTCTCCCAGGCCCTGAGCTGGGGGGGATGTGAGGGAGCCCCCACACGCTCTCCAGCAGACACAGAAGTGGACCAGAAGTGCTTCTGGTCCACTTCTGGGTCTGCTGCCGAGCGTGCTGGGGAGACCTCCATGCTTCTTGTTTCATGTGCCCCAGCATCACAGCATTCACAAGCCACCTGGTACCTAGAAGTATGTAGAAAAAACATTTAAAGCTGTGTCTATGTCCAAATCACCAAATCTTTCCAAATCTCTCCAAATTGATTCAGAGGGTTCCAATTCGATTAAGAGAGATTAAAGAGTCCTCTGATTCTATTTGGATTCAGAGATTCGGCCACCATATTGGGCCGAATCTCCGCTGAATCGAATCGGTGACTGAAGCTTCACACAACCCTACTAAATAGGGTATATGCTGGATCTCGGCCTGGAACAGACCAGACCACAAACAAAATGGCTCTGCTTTCTTCTGTCATCATTATCCACTGGAACTTTTGTGTAAAAGCAAGTTGGTGTAAAAAGTGAAATCATTACAGAGCTAGACTTGGAGGGATTAGCATTTTGTATTTTGTACTCAGTGGGTAGCCCAGATATTTGTTTTCAGTCTGACAAAGTAGTGACGGGTGAATGAATCCATTCTTGCTGCCCTTTATTGTTGTACTCCAATATTCCTAATGCATGACTTAAACCCCACTGTAAGGCTTCCTTTTCCTTCTCCTTATCACTCTTGGGTCCCGCCAGAGGGAACATCAGCCCAGGTGACTTTTGGACTGGACAGTAGTCACTTTGGAATTTAAAAAGTTATAGATTTTACTGTGAACAACAGTGCATTGTTTACATCAAAAGCACACATTTTAATTTAGTGGGAGGCAGGGTGTAGGAGAGACTCTGAGAGATGCTGGGCCCCACAAACAAATCTTTGGAAATGTGGAAGAAAGCAGGTGGGTCTGAGACGATTTCAAGGAAGGAAGATGTCGGTCTGTGGGGAAAGTCATAATCATGGAGAAGAATTGAGACCAGCTTAAGTGCCATGGTGCAGAGATCTATTCTGGTGCATGGTGTTTATATGGCCTATTATAAGAAATATTTCCCGTTAAAACTCTTGTTTATGGAAGACCCACCTGTTCTGGGTCTCAGGCACTGAGGATGGCTGTCAGCAGAACTGCGGATTAGAACAAACTAGTGCTTGTAATGCCATTAAGCAGAACAGTTTAGAGTGCAGCACTGCTGTGTCTTTAAGTAGCAGGACATCTGCTCTTTCATGGAACGAGTTATTTTAATGACAAAAGTATTTGTAGTATCACAGGAGCTATTGAAAGACATGGCAGTAGTGTAACTTTGAAACAAAATGACATGTGGTTGTATCTGTACAACCATGGAGGCCTTTTTAAAACAAACAGTTGCATTTTGGCAGTGATGCACTTCTCCACGATATTAGATGCTTTCACATGATGTCAGATGTGGTTAAAAAAAAACAAAAACCAACACATTATCAATTTTGCCTTGACAGATTTATGTGTTTTAATTTTGGGGGTATGGCAGGGAGAAAAAGGAGCTCTTTCATTTGAGCTTTTCAAAGGGTAAAAGAGTCTTGTGGTTAAGAGCTTAGACAAGAATCATAAGATCTGGACTCTAACCCCAGCTCTGCCACTTGATGTGTGATTTTGAACAAGTCACTAACTCTCTCTGTACCCCAATCCCATGATCTCCAATATTAGAAAGATGATGATTCCTTTGTGTTTCCTCTTTGTTTGGATCACACAAGCTTTGGAGCAGGAACTACCTTTTATTAAATGTCTGCAAAGTACTTATTGCACTTTAACCCCAAAGTTCCTTTGTAATACAAAAAAAAAATCAAAGTTTAAAAAACATGTAATGTAACATCACACACCAAAACAAGATCAGCAATAAACTGTTCCTGGTCATGTGCCAATATTTGATGGTATGACATAGGAACCATGACTGACAGAAACAGCTTGGTTACCCAGCATGAGAGCCAACCCACACAATTAAAATCATTTGGCTCAGTGCTGAAATAGGAGCCATAGCTAGTGAGCACTAAATATATAATTGACATGGTATGACTGGCCTCCAGGGAAAGGGTGATAGCTGCCCCTTTTTATAAACAAGTCATGCAGCATGGCTTGACATCAAAACTACTGTTCTTCTCCTTCTTATTGGGAGGGATTCAAAGAGCAGGTACCCAGTGGAGACGTGAGAAAAGATAAGTGAGACAGAAAGGCAGTTCAGCATGATAAAGTATACAAGGCTCCATTTCTGGAGGTTTGTGACCTCTGAGCACTAAAATAATTGCTTTCTTCATGCTTTGTTCCCTTTTCCCAAGTAAAACTGTATAGTCATACTTTTTACTCTTAACCATTCAAACCTTTTGGTTCTGTAGCAGCCCTTGTGAACAGCAGACTTTATTCCTTGTTTGCAGAACAGCTTAAATATGCTCTCCTTTGCTGACAGGGAGTGATTTAGGTGTAAAGCAAATTTATGCTTTTCCCCCCTTCCTCCAAGTAACTTGGGGTCAGGTTTTAGGGCCTCCTATGTAAATAACAAGCTGTTCTGCCAATTCACCCATGGCACTTTTGTAATCAGCTGCAAGTCTGGGCCAAGAGATACTCCGTAGTTCAGCAGTAGCTCAAGCAAAGTTATGACAAGATGGAAAAGGGACTCCAGTATAGATGAGCTGGATGGGAAGTAATGAGGTTGGGGGAGGAAGGCTCTCGCCCATTTACAAGAAACCTTAGCAGCATTTACTGGTACATTTCTGCAAACATGAAACACTATTACTAGCAGAAATGAGAACTCCGTTTGAAACTATGTACTTTGTATAGATCAAGCTTCTTACCCATTTAAAAAAAAGTTGACCTGCTACTCCTCAGCAAAGCCCCTCCATAGCTGTTTTTCACAGCATCTGTTCTCCACTCTATCCTGTTTTTACCATTAAACTTTTTCCTTTCTCTTCCTCATTCTCTTTGCAGTATCTCCAAAGCAGAAGCGCTGTCTCATAATATCAGAGTAGAATGTTCAAACACACAACGTTGGAATGAATTACAAAAATACAAAAAAAAGAAAACAAACCAAAATAAGTTATTGTTTGCAGTTTGTACATAAATAATTAAGCAGCAGAAACAATTTTATCAACCATTCATTTCCACCTGATCTAGCAGTCCATGCATTTGTTTTATTAGATTCTATATTCCAAGACAGGAGTTGTTTGCTTACTGGCACTGTACATTTGAAGGTTGGCAGAGTATGTTGTTGCACAAACAGCTTGATTTCTTGTTCCTAGTACAGCATAGTTGCTGTTTAATCCAATCAGGATAAGTGAATTTCACTCTGCGGTTCCCTTTGGAGTTGTATATGGATGTTCTAAAGCACATTATATCCAATTAGTGTTTGAATCCAAGTACAAAACTTTCTCATAAGTTTTTCTATTAAATAAATTGCATGATTGCCCTTTGCCAGTTGGAAGCACAATTAACATAGCAACACAATATGCTAGATTCTCAATTGCAGAGAGAACTTCTAAAGTTTTTTGGGGTTTAAAAAAAAAAAAAGGTCTAGGATTAGCGGATTACTGTTACCCCATAACAGTATTAGGTATGAAGTACTAAAAATGGACACCTAAAGTAGTCTCTTATATCCTTAGATAGTCAAGTGGTCTGATTTTCAAGAGTGGCCCACATCAGTTCAGCATCATCAATTTAGTAATTGCTATGTGCTATTTTAACATTATTTTGTATTCATTAATTTTCAAGTAAATGAAATGTAGAGTTTTACATTATATGGTAGAATCACAGGGTACAAAGACAGAGGCCAGCCCCAAGCAACTTGGAGAGCTGTAGCATAATGAGGGGTAAGCAACCAGGGCAAGAACACTAGGCACAGCTGTTGCCAGTCCAGCTGCTGCCCCTATTGCTGCTGTCACCCAGGATGCAGACCCTGGTGGTTACACTTCTGTTGCAAAGTGAAATGGAAAAGCCGTTTGTCTGAACATAACTAACTTGCAGATGAAACATCAAAAATGGTTAAAACAATTTAGCATGCTTGTTTATAGTTTATCAATGCTAACAGCTTGAAATGTCCATATTATTTCTAAATGGTCAGGAAAAATAGTCTGTCATCATTGGTAAGAAGCCTTTTTGACACTGTGATTGAATTTAAGGTACATTACAGTTCTTCACTTTTGTCTCTTATCGACTGTTTCACTTCAATTACAATTAATTTCCAAAATCTACTTAACAAAACATCAGAACTTTATAAAGACCAGTGACATAATCTACAGAATAGCAAAGTATAGCAATCCAAAACAATTCCCATTTCATAAAGAAAGGGCAAACAATATATGCTACCTTTACAGTGATTGAAAGAAAAAAAAAAAAAAGGCCACAATAGTAAGAGCTATTTAATATTTAGGAAATTGCTGCAGTTGATGTCATCCTACATTGTTTGTGTCACTGATTGACAGAAATGAACAAATCATCTTGGTTATGTTAAACTAACAGCAACAGACTAACAATCAGTCTGTTTATAATTCAAATAAGATGGTAGCAATGGTGGGAAATTTTTCAAGAATTCACCTAGTAGACAAGGCTAAGGGGTCTGGAAGCTGCTATGCTGCAGTGTTCAGCCCAGCTGCCTCTGGGAACAATTACTGCTGAGTTGGCCAGAATTTCCAGAGGCCTCTGGCTGAAGCATAACTGTCAGACGCCCTTCCAACACACCTGAGGGCAAAAATCAAGACTGTAATTTGGACAATACAATCTGTGAAGGTTGAACCTTGCCTCTAATAGGGATTTTCTTAATACATTTCTGAGTTAAAACACTAGAACTTCAGGAGTCTTACCAAATCTGTAAGTTCAGTTTGAATAACAGCCATTCCACTTTCAGTCCCAGCTGCAATAGTCAAGATTTCTTAACAGCTCTGCTGAATGCTGCTGTACCTGTTCCTGTTTCCATGGAAATGGACACTGGCAAAAGCAGGATAAGAGCTTTAAAGTAATTATGAGTACAATTAGCATTTTACCTCTTAGGAAGATTTTTTTTTTTCCAGTTAACCAGTGTGACCAGCCAATTCAGACTCCTCAATACAGCAACTAGTGTCTAAAGAGGCAATAGTAAACCTGATCAATGTGAATGTAACACAAAGGAAAATGTTGTTAAAACTGTGAAACAGGCAATCTCTGCAATCTGCTTTAATCTTTCTAATAATAAGAAGCTCATCTCCTTTTCTATGAATCTCTTTTCTAACTTCACCATTAACTTATTCAGTCAAGAGAAAGGGTGCTCAAATTTAGAGAAGCTCCAATGATGGCTCAATAAAATTTGGGGAAAAAAAAATGAAGTGGGGGAATAAGTTGTCATTAAATCAGTGAATCATTTTAATATAGTAAAAGGCTTAGTCTGTCTCTCTGTCTGTCACAACACTTTAGGGCAACTGCGTATGTGCCACCAACAGGGAAGGCGGTGCGGGCCGGGCTGTGCGGGCACAAGTTTAAGCCACAGCCAGGGAAGTTTGTGGCGGCAGTGAACATGCCCCAGGGGCTGCCTGAGCAGTGGGGTTTCCCCACACCTCCCTGCCTGAGGATGGTGGGGGGGGGAATCATGGTGGCGGCGCCCCACCGCTGCCCTCCAGAATAGCTAGCAAGGATGGGGAGGCAGGGAGGGAGGGGGGCAGAAGCAGGCCAGGTGGATGCAGAGTGGCACGGGGGGGGGATAGAGTGGGGCTGGACCCTGAGTGGCAGGGAGGAAGGGTGGAGCGGGGCAAGACCTGGAGTGGCCGGGGGAGTAGTGAGGCCAGACCCAGAGCAGCTGGGGGGTGTAGAGTGGGGCCAGACCTGGAGCGGTGGGGTGGGGGGACCTGGACCTGAAGCCCACCCCCCATCGTTCTCGATGGGCAATTTGCTAGTAAGATGATAGGGAGGAAAAGATGTAGAAAGCTTCCCCAAGCAACTATGCTGGAAGGCTCAATCATTTTTAAAGTGATGTAGTTAGCTGTGTTAGTATGAAGTCAAGTAGAAGGCAGGTAGATTTGCCCCTTACAGACTAACCATAATGTATAGAATTTTGTATTTTTGGCTTGTCTATTCCTGCACTCACACACACACACACACACTCTCTCTCTCTCTCTCTCTCTCTCTCTCTCCTATTTCCTTTGTCTTCTATATTTTAATTTCTCTCTCCTTCTTATGCTCTGCTTTCTGCATGTCCTAACACAGCATCTGAAGTGAGCTTCAGCTCATGAAAACTTGTGAATTACATGTGTGTGCGTGCGTGCGCGCACGCGCACACACACACACTCTTTGACTAGTGTATAAGGGGCAAATCTAGCTTGCCTTCTACTAGTAATTTTCAAGTAATGCTATTTTTATTATTATATTCTAATTGTCCAATACATTTCATCTAGCAAACTTAATCCTGAATACTAGAGCCCCATGTAACTACCTTAACTTTGATCCACAGGCTATCTGGACAATTCTTTTGCATTATTGAAACATTAAAGGATTTATTTTCTGAAGACCCATGGAAGATGGGGAACTCAGACAAATTAAAGTAAAAATACCTGTGTACTATGGATGCTCAATTATCTGACTCGGTACATATCATCTGACTTAGATTTCTGAGCATTATTTGGTACTTTGTATGCTTGAAGCACAGTTGTCATGGAGTTCAGTTGCCATTCTGAGTGTTCAACATTTCTAACCAGACACTCAAAGTGCAGAACGCACACATTCAAAGCACAGCTCCCGTTGACTTCAGTTGTTGTTATGAGGGATCAGAATTTCTACAGACCAGTCTCAAGACAGGCACCTGGACAATGAAGGACACAACTGATGATCACTTGTGTACATTTTTATTTCAAGTGACCAATCAAATGTCATATGTGACAGAGTCAGGGATAGAATATTATTCTGATAAATTGGATTTGAGTGCCTTACCCATAAGATCACACTTTCCCTTCCTGCAGTCCCTCCACTAATTCACTATGTACAATAACTTCCAGCAACTGAGGCAAGGATAGACAGACTGCTTCCTTCACAACATAACCTCAATTCATTCTCATAGCAAGTCCTCCCATCCCTGAGTACTGATTGAGATGGGGGCTTTCTGTCATTATGAAGTGAATTATTGTACCACAGTAAATGCACTGAGGTTGCTCACATTCCCACTGCTAGCCTTACTCTGGCCCAGATCAAATTGGAGCACCCACTACAGGGAAAATCTGGTTTGGCTTTATCCTTGTGGCTCTGGACTGAGGGAGGATGCTCTGTCACTTGGCAACAATAGTCTGTGAGCAATCTGGTCAGCAACAGTAGGAACAAAACAAGCTTGAGCTGGCTCAAGGAGAACAGATACTTCAGAGATTAAGTGCTAAATGCTAGAAAATCTTCACTACGTGCAAACTGTCAAACTGACCACTGCATAAAGGTTCATATGTTGTCCAAATGTGGATGGATTTTCATAAAGATGGAGAAAAATCGCATCAAATCCCTGCTCCAAAGCATGTGGATGTTAGAGGTTCCAAAGATGATCAATTTTTTTGTTTTAATTAAAACAATGCATTTTTTTCCTGGTGTCATTCACAGAGATTGCTTAACTGTTCTGGCTGAATTCAACATGAGGTAGCATGGAAATTTTATCACAAACACCTACAGTTTGGTAACCTTATAGGCAATTGAAAACAGGGTCTTGTGTGGTGAACAACTTGGGTAATATGTAAAGAGGCAGTGCTTACCAGTCTCACCTATAATTTGACTACATGTAGTGTATAATTTGTAAATTTCTGTGTTGGAAGAGTTGATCAGAGTGCGAAGCAGTCAACATTTTTTTTTTTTTTTTTTTTTTTTTTTTTTTTTTTTTTAAATTCACAGTTTTGATTTACCGGTGTCTTTATTTGAATGTTCAATTTTACCACCAATAGAATTGCAAATGTTTTGGATATTTTTCATGAAAATATAATCTAAATTTTTAGTCAATTCTAGGACTTGTAAGAACATGTTTATGAGATTTTTAGCTAAAATCTTGATAGGAAAAATTAAAATAGCAATAACAAATGGCTGCTAAGGTTATGCCATTCTCTTCTTTTTGACGGGTCTAGTCAGAATTAAGGTAAAGTAGTTACTAAAATGCATAAGGTGTTGTTTTGTATGGATCAGATCCTTGGCTGAAGTACACTGTCAAAGATCCCCTAAAGAGCAATGAAGTTATGCTGATTTACATCAGCAGTGGGTGTAGCCAATTACTGTTAACAAAATATATTAACTTAAATGATCACTACATATATGAAATACCTGCTAATATAACATAAGACTTCTGTGGGGATGTTTTTACGGTATCTTCATTATAAACTTTCTGCAGGAGACATTGATAACTTGGCTTCAATAGTACATTATTCCAGTTTCATTATCATTATTATGTACTTATATTGAACAAGTACTTGGAAGATACAGATCATAATTAGGGGGATTCACTTGCACTAGGTCCTGTACAAATACAACCCCCCCCCCCCCCCCCAAAAAAAAAAAAAAAAAAGGAAGCAATGTAAGTATTAATTCTTGGCTAAAAAATATAAATAAAGTTCATATGCAGGGACTGAATAGAAAAGCCAGAAAGTATCCTTTTATCCTCTAGAAGCAACTTTACAAGGTCAGTACTGGGACATATCCATGGGGTAGCATATGCTGCTAGTCACGTGCGTGCAATGTAATTGATCCATCCTATAGAACAGCTAAGTGACTTTCCAGTTTTGCAAAGCTTAAGGAAAATATTAGTGAATAATTATAAAGTGTTTTTTGGCTAGATGCAAATATAGATGTCTCACGCTAAAACGTGTCACTTATTTATTAGCAAAGATATGAAGGTAAACAGCAAATAATTTCAATCGCATGGTGCAATTTGAAGAAGTGTTGAAATGAAAAGTAAGATGGCACTGTTGGGTAGTAATTACAGGTGTCAACAGGAAGGCAAAAATGAAGACTTATAATGAACTATGATGTGACTTTTGGACCAAAGCAATTATTAAAAGTGGAAACATGAAAAGAGGCATCTCTGACCAGTAGCAGAGACAGAACAGAAGCAAAAGTCACTGTTTTACAAGCTATGTGAAAATGTATCTACATAAAAACCAAGGTGAAACTGTACCTGTTATTTGGATTTCCTAATAGACTCTCTCTTACTACTTCATCTAAAAAGCACATAAAAAAAATATCATTTAAGTCCATGAAAATTTTGCCATCAATTTCTATAGAAGCTGAATTAGGCCATCAGTATCCAAATGTTCAGCACAGGTATGAGGTTTCTAATCCTAAAGTTCAGATATTAAAATATGAGGAGAACAGGTGTCAACATGGTTTTACAACACATTCTTTAAGTGTATTGAAACAGGACACCCACATTCTGTAGTGTAAATTGTCTACATTTAAAGCATCTAAATCAGAATGCCATGAAAAACTGAAACAGCTACGATGCTCAGACACTTCATGCTTCCAAATTCTATATTGCCAGCCATAAGAAATTGTCTGTGAACAGTTTTGTTAGTTTGTTTGAAAGACAAAATGTAGGATATGGGATGAATTTAGCTGTTTGTAAAAACTATATTGAAATTACCATTAAGAAAGTATCCCTTTTGTTGTTACTACTACAGAAGTTTTTCCTACACATTAAGCATACACTACATACATATGATTAAACACACAGAGCACTTCCAGCCATGTGTTTAGATCTATGGCATAATGTAACACAGGCACTTCTTACTTAACGACCGAGTTCCGTTCCTACGACTCGGTCGTTAAGCAAATTGGTCGATAAGCGAGGAGCCGCCCCTTACTGACCGCAGTCCGCCCCCAGGGAAACAGCCAGGGACGGGAAGGCGCTGGCCATGGTGGTGAGTCCTGGCCGCTGCCCTCCGGGTGGATGCTTCTCCCCCCTCGTGGGTTCGCAGAGCTGGCTGGAGGGTGCCGGGCTCAGCTCCACATCCCCCTCAGCTTGACGCTGCGCAGCTGAGACACCGCGCTGCCGACCAGGTCTACGACTCTACGGAGAGCTGGTCGTAAGTCCGCGCGGTTGTTAAACAGGTAGGTCGTTAAGTGAGGAGCACTTGTAATTTAACCTTGTTAAATGTCACAACCCAAGGGTGTGATTTATTTATTTTTGGTGTGCGCTTCGGCACTGCTGAATTATTTTCCCGCCGTTTGTAGCTTTCTTTGCAGGGTGCATTTCTTCGTTGCAGCACAGAAATGCACGTTGCAAGGAGTTCCTGCCATTTGTATTTAAATTTGTGCCCCACTATTGGTCAGTTCTAAATTATTCCTACATGGCGGCTAGCGATTGGCTTGCTAGCCATACAAGAGGCTCGAGTGGTTTCCGCCCAAGTCGGAGAACTTTGAGCACGCTGCAAAGTGCCTCTAAGGAGATTTGACTTGCGGCTAAGCTGATCAATAGACTGATCACCTATCGATTCTTCTCCCCGTTGCCAAACGATCCCTCGACGTACCCTTCCCTGCGCGCAAAGTTCCACGGAGCCTCAAACTTCGTGTGAGTGAATCAGAGTTCTTTCTGAGTCCTTAAACTAGGATTTAAGCGAAGTATTCCTGGAAACGTTCCAGCCTACACCGCGACCATCTTTGGTGTAAGTAAACAATCTTAAACAACCATTAAGCGTCCGTGCCTAATTCTAGTGCGCCGCCTGCCTTCCCCGACCCGGCGTGCCCAAGCTGCTGGCCACAGCCCGCGGCGCAAAAAGAGGGCCTTGGATCGTTCCCGGCCCGCACAAAATATATTAAGAATAGATTTGCTTTCCCCTCTATAATAAAGACCATCTCTTTCCATGATTGCTGATGAAATATGACCTCCTGCATAGGTCATCAGCAGTGGCAATTGACCTGAAGTCTGTGGATCTCATGACAACTGATAGCACCCAAACTAAAGGATTCTGCTCTATCAGGCTCATTATAACTCTCTCTCTATGGCCCAAACACAAACTAGAGGTGACCAGAAAGGCACACTGAGTGGGTGTTGATTATACCAAGTTGTTTAGGTAGAGAGATACCATGGCAGTTATTTCATATAAAATAAGAAAGTTTCATAACAAATACAAAATAATTACAATAATATTCAGTACCAGTAACTCCATTAATGAAACTTGCTCTGACCCAAGAGCTTTGTGCATCTCTTTTTCTCAAACCAACATGGCTACCCTGAAACATGGGAGATTCCAAACGGCTAAAATATGGTAAAGTAAACTTCATTGCTAAACAAGTAAAAAGATTTTTTTTTTTTTTCCACCTCCCTGGCTGCCTCTGACATCAGACACCTCCAGGGAAGAAGACAGCCTAATCTGCCCATCACAGAGCAGTACTCTTACAAAAGTACTCTCAGATACCTAGGGGAATACACTTCCAGGCACTACCTGCCCTGTGCAAAATGGAGTTTATTTTCTATTTAGGAGGACTTTTACAATCTTTGAATCCTCCTCAACCTGAAGAAGGGTGTATGTGCCAGAAAGTTTGCAAAGAAAGGATTGTGTTATTACTATTTAGTTGATCAAATAAAAGATATTGCCTCTGAGCGCGCTCTCTCTCTCTCTCTCTCTCTCAGACCAACACAGCTACAAAATAGCCTACTCAGCAAAGGACTTGAATGCACTTGCGTGTTTTGCTAAAACAGGCAGTGGAACTGCTGAAATGCTCTAGTTTCGTCATGCTTTTCATAGCCACTTCATTTTGGCCCAGTGGATAGATAATAAAATGGTCACCACCAGAAAGTCAACACAATGATATTTGAGATACTCCATTTTTTCATACACAGTGCTCATATGTTGCCTCTAGTTTTTACCTGTTGGGAAATAATGACCCCTTGATTTTATTTTTTGGAATATTAGAAATGTTATTAATATACATGAGTGAGGATTGTGGTTACATGATCCTCTCACATGGAATGGGAAGTTCAGTATCAGATAGGTTACTTTTCCTTTTGAAATATTACAGCTTTATGCTATGCTTGATATTATCTTCCAACTTACAAGATTAAACCACATGTAGCACTGAAGTCTAGTTTATCCACAAAAATATAGGAAGCAGCATTTCTTAGTGGTTATTATCCAAGTAGTGAGGCAAACTTGGTTGTATTTCTTGTTCTCAGAATGATTCACTGTGTCATTAGAGAAATTACTCTACCTCTCTAGATCTCATTTTTTCTTATCTGTAAAATAGAGGATATGCTGTCCACCTTTGTAAGGTGTTCCACGATCAATGAACAGTTGCATGTAAATACACACAATTTTTTAAAGGTATCTGATTAAGCAAATTTCTATTGTATGATTTTTAACTCTCATAATTATGGGTCTTATTGAGTACTATGAGAGCTGCAGTGGTTCAGCATCTTTGAAAAAAATCAAGGCCAGTTTTATTTAAATACCTACCAGTAGGTGCCATACTTTTAAAATTACATTCATAACATGCTACTGATAAACCCAGCTGCACACACAGGGATTGTACTTTGTGCTTTAGAAAAATAAAAACTTACTTACACAGAAGAGAAATCCCTTCTTTTCTCACTACCAGCAGAATAAGCAGCATATTCACAAACCTAAAATAAAGCTTTAAGAGGCAGGGTCCACATTCCTTGACCACGTCTCTTGCAATCTAAATTAAATAGGAATTTGGAAATGTTAATTTAAACTTCTCTCTATTCTGAATGTGATATATTTAGATATATTGAAGTCATTCACATGATAAAACTAATGACATCATAAAGGAAATATATTGTTCAAAGGTGTACTGTTGCTAATAATATCATGGAAGCTAATTGAAGGAAGTGTACAGAGAGCAAGCTTTCAAACATAGGAGGAACCATTTAAGGATTCCTAGCCTAAACTCATGCAATTATCCAATTATTGATAAGGCCACATGCCACAATTTAATTTAATTAAAAGTTAAGGTAAAAAACATACTCTCATGTTTTCTTCCAAGTCAAATTCTATCCTATTAAATCTACATAGGAAAATAACTTTAAGTCTTTATTTAGTTTGTAGTCTTGTTGATTTAGGCAGGTTTTTCTGACAGACAATATTTTACAAATATAGTCAGTTTGATGCATATCACTAACCAAGCAACATTTTCCTGACAAGAGTTACCTAACTTATCCAAATGATTAATTCTGGATCAGAACAGAGAGAGTTAAATTTGATAAAGGGTTTAAGTACCTAAAATTAGGTATCGCACAAGGCCTTCACCTGTGGTGTGGAATACTGTACCTTGATTTTGTATTTGGCACATGGCCAAATACAAAAAAGGTAGAATTTAGGCAATTAAATCCAAATTTGCGACCATGAAAATCCCTACTCAACTGTTGCTACTTCTGCTTATACTCCATAGGTGCTTTACTTGCTGTCCTTACATTTTTCCAGATGGTTAGAATTGCAGTGAAGCATGTGTCTCAAACTACTGAGTTGTTCAGCCCTTTTACAACTGAGGCACCAAGCTCATACCTAAGCCTGGCTGGGATTCAAAAACTAGGCTTTCCCCTGCCCAAGTCTCCTGAAGTATATGATCTGGGAGACACTCTTAGATCACACCCAACACATACAGACCAGACTGGGTTTTTCACAAAATGCAGTTGCAACCACTTCTTTTTAAAACATGATAGGAAGAACTAGTAGTGGTTATGCCACTGCTCACCTTTTGTACAGTAGTCTAGTAATTAGGACATTTGCTTGGAAACTGGGACACTCAGGTTCAGAGGGAGTCCAAACCCACATGTTCCATGAGTTTCAGCTGGAGGCATGGGAAGTCCCTCCCACCTAGATGAACTCTTAGCCTGGTGGCTCAGGCATGCTCCTAGGAGGTGAAAGATATGGTCTTGAAGCCCTGTGGGCTATGAAAGGAACTGAACCTAAACCCACTTTCAGGATAATGATTTAACAACTAAAAGGCTCTTATATGAATAGTGGGGATCACCACTGGCAGCTTTAAAAGAAAATGTTAGCTGAAACTACGGTTGTGAAGATCCCAATCCTGCCAGTGTGTTTTAGGCAGTCTCAGAGAATGGCTCCTCAGGGGGCTGCTTTGTTTTAAAATCCTTATTCCTTATAGGAAATAGATGCTGAGTCCTTCGCAGCCCTGTGACCAAGTGAGGCGGTTCTGAGTATGTGCAGAAGTACAACTCTACACACCCAGGGAACATTAAAATGAAAAAGGAGATGCTTTCAGGTTTAAATAGCAGATGAGCAGGAATTTTTAGATTCACAATTTTGAACTTAGGAACCTAAATTCTATCTAAATCCCATGCGAAGTATCTACCATGTTTCCTTGTTCCCAAATGTGTTCCCAAATAAGACATGCACTTTCTTTTTGGAAGGCAGAAAATAAAGATTTTTCCAGAGTCATGACTAACTACATGACATACAGGAAGTCCTGAAAAGGCAGAGTGTCCAAGAAATGTGGCATCCGAGGACATAGTCTGGGGCAGGCAGCAGGAACTTCCTGGTGTGGCAGGCCCTATGTAACACAAGGCTAAGCCCTAAACCAGGGGTAGGCAACCCCTTGCACAGGTACTAGAGCATGGCATGCAAAGGCATTTTGCTTGGTACTCGTGCCTCAGGGAAGGAGATGGGGATGCGCTGACACAATGTGGATCAGGCCCCTTGCAACTCCTCTGCTGCCCACCCCTGGCATGCCAACTTCTTACAAGTTGAGGTTGTGGGTGTTTTTGGCATTCTGCCCAGAAACATTGCTGATCCCTCCCCTAGCCCCTTCAAGGGCAGTAGCAAGATTATTACTGCTTTACTTAAGTTCCTGAAAATAAAGTGTTGTTTCCACACCAGAGGCTACATTACAATACTACATGGAGCAACTTCTTTGCTCCTTCAGGCACAAGCTACACTCATTCACAAAATTATTTATAAAATAGACCTGGGCTCAAGACTGACAGCAACATTGTAGCACATCTACACAAGATGTGTACTGCAGTTGCCTAATTACCTCCACAGTAAATGTTTTGGCATCTACATGTGTGGCCCTATTAGGCTGCAGAAAACAAACTCTGCAGCAGGTCAGTACCTGTAAACAGAAGTACTATCTCACTGCAGAGTTTTTTCATGTGCAGTAATGCATGTATAGACACTGACCTGGCTGGCTGGGGCACGAGGGTGCTTCAGTATGGGGGCTGGCTGCTGGCTAGCCCTGCAATGGAGAACCCTCATGCTCCAGCCAGCCCCTCTGCAGCACATGGAGCCGGGTTGGAGAAGCCCCGGACCGGCTGGCTGACTCCCGCCCCTGCCCCACCCCCTCTGCTCAGCTTGGGCTGCTCTGATCCAATTCAACATGCTGCGGTTCTGGATGCACATTCCACTGTGCGCCCAGGAGCAATGAATTCCAGCACAATGTGTGCTGGAGTTTACTGCTGTGAATTAATTTCATGTGTAGACACGCCCTGCATGAATCAAATTATTTACATTTGATGCAGCCCCTCAACCTTTCCTGTTATTAAACTAAGTACATAACCAACTATAACTAAATCATACAGGCCACATGACAGGATTTTTTCCTTTGTTTTAATAAAAACTAAGGAAATTAAATGACACATTCTACATATATAACAAACATCTAAATCATTGGGATTTAAATCAGAGTGCTATGTACTAGTAAGCCAAGTGACTTACAAAAGTTTAAGCATACATGCATAGTTACCTTTATCAACCAAATATGTAATTTCCTGAAAAAATTAAATCAAATTTGTTTGACAAGACTTATTTCCTCTCACAGTATCTTGATTGGCATTAATAATATTCCTATCCTTCGATTATTTATCAGTTTAACCGCCTACTGTCTTTCCCATTATTTTGACCAGAATTTATATCGTTCTACTTGTCCTTCATGTATATAGAAACAGCATTAGCACTCTGCCAGTCCCAGGGAATGTCAGTCCATAGAATGCCAACATCAAAAGAGAAAAATGATCCCAACAGGACAGAGATTTCCTCAGGCATCTCTTAGGATTCTGGGGGGCCAAGTTATTTACTAGGCCTGCTGGGTTAAACATGTTTATTCCATTATTGTTTAATCTCATCCTCATTTCGTAATGGTAATCCTCCTATCTGCTATTATATCACTTTGAGCAAAAATAATTGTTGAACTTCTCTCTCTCCTGCATCATTAACAATTTTACCATCACCAGGGAGGCTACCACCTGGTGGTAGCCATGTCCAAGCCCTCCTTTAGTGCCACTCTAATTCCCTTCCCCTGCCCAATCTGTTGCTCTGCCTTCTGCTCCCTGTCCCTTTTCTGATCTGCCACAAACAGAGGCTTCTGGCGTCGTTTATGATTATGGCTACCCTTCGTCTATCTCATCACAAAATGTCTTTTATTCCAAATACACTTAAAATACTTACTGTTTATACTTTCAACCATGGATTTTTCCCCCTGATGTTCTTGGTTTTCATTATTTTCTTCTCTTTTTGGATCCTAATTTTTATTGATTGCTACCTATTTCCCTTTTCTCTACATTATATAGTTTATGCACATTATATAGCTTTTTTTAGCTGCAATTGTCTTCTCAGTTATGGAATCATAGCATTTTGGTCATTTAATAAATTATTTCCAGAGTTACCCCTTTTCAAACCCATTTTACAATGTAAAGTATTCCTCACAACTAATTTTGCTCATTATTTTCCTCAGTTTTGGTAAAATTAGTTCCTTTGTGGCATCCAGTGTTTGCGTGTCCATGTGTATGGCTTGAACTGCTCTTGCTTCACTCATATTGAATGGAACCAGGTAATGTGGCAGTGATTCTAATCAGGGTGCTGTGAAATCCTCTTAAGGGTGATGTGGTGTGCCGCACACTATCAGAAATTTTAGGTGTGCAAAGATAAAGACCAAACTTTGATAAACCCAGAGGGCATTTTTACATGTGCTCCGGGAGGTATGGGGTGTGTGCGCGCTTTAATTAGAAAGTTGCACAAATTAAAAACGCCTGATTGTCACATGTATCAGCATCCCCGTGCTGAGAAATGGCGACGGAGCACTTTGAATCAAAGCTAATTGAGCAAGCTTTAGTTCCAAGCGCCTCACCACCATTTTTTTAGTGCAGGGATGCTGATATATGATGCTAGAGCCTGCTGGAGCATGTTAATTTCTGCACTCCAGCAAACTTAATTGAGACTGCTCCGACCTGCTGGATTTCCAGTGCACGTCGGAGCAGGCTCCCTGCACATATATAGGAGCCCAGTGATTTCAAATTGGAATCCAGTGTTAAAATCAGTCTGACCTGTTGTGGTCTTTCTGAGTTCTTTGCCTCAGAAGAATTGCTCCATTAGTTTCCCATAGTCAAAAAATGAATGAAAGCTAAAAAAAAAAGGTATTTTCCAAGAGGTGCCTTGAGTCTAACAAGAGGTGTCTTAATCTAAAAAGGTTCAGAATTGGTCCTGGGGCAACCACCAAGTTCCAGTCCAGTGATTAATTCCCTTTTTATCCATTTTAATGAGGTCCAGAAGATTTATTCTTTGCTGAATGCGGTATCTTTGATATCTTCTGTAATTTTTAGAACATTTTAATGATGTTTTACTAATGTATGCATAGGCTCCAGCATAGGGCTTCCAGACTGAAGAACTCCTAATTTCAGTTTCTTTCCACAGCTAACAGCAGAAACTCGGAGACTATGGTATTGGCACAAGATAATGATCTCCAGCTGCCAAAAAGAAGCTGAAGTATTTAAACATGTTGGTGCATAATTTCAGGCTCTTTAGCACTTGAATATGATCTATTTATACCCATATACATGCAGTATTTGTGGCACTTATTTTTAATTCTTAGAACACTGAGTATTCTAAGTTTTCAGTAAACAGCATTGAGCGACTCAGGATACAGTTTCCTGCATTTCATACTTTAAAATGCAGGCAGCAGAAAAAAAAATCATCTCAACCCTTACAAAATGCTCACAAAAATACCTCAGCCAACCTTCCTCTTTTTCCTGGCACCAATATCTGCTGCCAAACAAACCTACTATTGACATCCAGGTCAAACTTCTGAAGTAGTCGGTTCACTCTCCAAAACTTCTAGACATCTAACTTCCACCCACCACATGGACGCCTGTCAGCTCTCTCCCTATTCCCATAACTCTCTGTGCCACTTGCTCTGCCTCTCGAAAGTCCCGTCAGAAATTTCTACCTGACAACACTCACATTCCCAATGTCACACACTTGGAAACTACCTGGTGTTCTAGGGGGAGGAAGGCATTGGCCCTATGACACTTTTAGTTGCCATGACTGCCTCTTTTATGCCAAGTAAGCACTCACTGTAATTGCTTTCTGACTAATGGACATTGATACAATCGTTTTGAATAAATATTGTGTAACAAATTAAAGTGATAATTAGCTAAGTCTATTTATTGATTAACATGAGCATTCTGGTTATGTCACAAAACATGTGTTGTCACATTATGTAATGAATGCACAACAGATAAGTTTGTGTAATAAAACAAATTGTAACAGCAATATTATGCACCCAAGTGAGAGAGCCTGTAGTTGTTATTCTTTGTAAAAATAATTTTGAGTGAATCATCACTCTCTCTTTAGTGGTAGGTCAATGTATTCACTAAGAATCATCAGTACTGAAAGAAGTTTTAAAGTCTTTGCAGTGTTAGAAAGGCCTTTCTTGAGAAAGTTGCTGTAGTTCTCTCCTATGAAGGGGCAGAAGGTCCAGCAGTATGAGCAATCTAATTCCATACCTTACTGGCTTATTCTTCACTATCCTATTCCATTATCTCTTATATTTTCCAGTGAGTGCAAACATGCATTAAGACAACGAAATATGGAGATACAATACCCAATTTTGCTGTTTAGCCTGCTAAGGTGGTGGTGCAGAGGATCACACAAGTACATAAAGCAGCATTATTAGTTTTGGAATATGCTTTAAGAATATGAGAAAGCAGCGAGTCAGAAAAAGTAAAGCTGAATAGTAGGCAGCAAGGTAGGGTGAGCAGTCCCAAAGAAAAACACATGATAAGGGGAGGAGAAAGGCAGCACTGTAACTGGCAATCTTCATTTACCTTGCTAACTAAAAATAAGCAGCCATGCCAATTTTTGGTAGAAAACAGCTATCTGCAATAAGATGTCAGCATCCCAATGTTTTTCTGGCAGCAACATACTTTGTGAAGCATACTGGTCCTTGTAAGAATTATCATTTGAAAACTCTACCTTCCTTTCTAGTTGCAGGTATTTTACCCTTTGGCTTTAACGTTGAGTCCTTGAGTATGAAGCTGAACACAGTGATTTTGATTTTTAGCCTAGGACAGAAATTAAGCTCAAACAAGGATGACACAGGAAAAGATTAGAAAGAAGAAGTTCTAATATTATATAAACGTAAGTCTGTTCCTAATGCTTTATTCATGCTTTGATTGGCTAAGCCAATCAGGGCACAAAGACGTGCTCTGACAGAAGGCAGCCTGCCGCCATAATGGTGGGAAGACAGGGGATAGAGCGGGGGGCTGAGGCCAGCACAGCTGGGCTTGCCCCCTCAGAGCAGGGAATTCAGAAGAAGGCTGAACATTATGAGCTAAAACTACAGATTTCAGCCCAAACTTTTAAATGCAGTTTCCAAAAGTTAAGTAGGCAAATAGATGCCTTGAGTTTCAGAGGTTCTGAAATAAATTTAACAGAAGCTGCACAAGTTTAGCAACTCTGAAAAAGGCCACCTGTGTTAGGTATTTAACTTTTGGCACAGCAGCTTGGAAATATCCTAGACAGGTTTTTACACACACTCATCTTAATATGTGACCTGCTTCCAGTAGTAATTTAAGCAACGTTATATCTATGCCAGGGGTGGGCAAAATCTGGCCTGTGAGCGAGATTGGGCCCATGGCGGTCCCCATTTCCCAGCAGCTCCTGCCCGCATTGCTGAGGCTGGTTTCCATGGAGACCTCAGCAGCAGCAGTGCCATGACACCATGGGGCTGGGGTTTCCAGGGAGACCAGCCCCAGCAGTGCTGGCAGGGCAGTGGCAGGGCAGGGAACTGCTCTGGTGCTGGCATCTTGCAGCAGTGACAGTGTGGTCCAGAGCTGGGGCAGAGCCTCAATCTGCTGCCCACACACTGCAGGCAGGGGTGTGCAGGCAGTGGATCATGGCTCTGTCCCGGCTCTGGACCACACTGTCACTGCTGCAAGATCCCAGCACTGGCCCTGGAACAGCTCCCTGCCCAGCCGCATGCCTTGCCAGTGCTGCTGTGGCCGGTCTCCCTGGAAACCCCAGTCCCGTGGTGTCATGGCACTGCTGCTGCTAGGATCTCCATAAAAACTGGCTGCAGCGATGCACATAGGGGCTGCTAGGAAATAGAGTCCAGCTGCCAGCTGGATCTGCCATTTTGCCAACCCCTGATCTATACTATACAATGTGATAGTAAAATGTTTAAAATACCAAAATCACTATAGTCACATGACTGTGGTTGTCTCCTTGGACTAATATGCCCTGATTCTCCATGGAGCTAAGCTGGAGCTAGCTGGGGTATAGCTACATGGCATTGCATTATGCCCGGTAGACATAGACCATGTAATTAATATGTCACATTTTCCCCCTCTTCTCTCATTTTTTCCTTAATGAAGAAAGTGGATATAGTGGAGCAACTTGGTTTGGCAGACTGTTTTAGTTTGGTGAGGGGGGGATGCTGCCATCCATTTATGTTACAGAAGGCAAGGTCAAAGAAGTATGCCCTACAGCTGAAGCAGGTAGTGGGTAAGGCTTGTCCTATTTAGTTTCTGGAAAAGTTCAGTCCACAGTTAATGAACTGATCTCCACAAAACTTTGATTTTCCACACAGATAAGCTTTATTCATATAGTGAAGAGTTTTATCATGCAGAAACAGAAAAGCTGACAAGCCTGGCCTTTATCCCAGAGTTTTAGGTGATCTTTACATTATCCAGGACATAGACCATACCACATGTTAAGGACAAGAGAAACTTTGAACTTGACTCAGTCTTCCCAGGAAGCCACCTTAGAGAGCAGAGGAAAGGTGTGATGCATCTGCAGTAGCTTGTATTGCTGACACGACATATTGCAGCAATCTGTACTAGCTGGAATTTTGAAAGCACTGAAAGCCTCATACCCTTGTATCTCATGTTCCTGTAGAGTAGCTGAAAAGGTGAAAGTATGAATAACTAGAACGAAGTTGGGAAAGAATCTGCCCCAGGGTGAGACAGAATTTTCTAGTCATGGGAGAAAACATTACTCATGGATGCTGCTATGTGAGGGCTCAGCCTTGGACAGGAATCCAGGAACACTCCTAAACCACTCGGTGAATCAGTAAATTGTGAGCATGTTATCTTCCACCAAAAGAGAAAGATCTGGCTGCGAACTCTTCAAAACAGTGTCTTCTACGTACCATTATCTTGTTCAAGCTCAGTCAAATGTTCTTTACTTCTAAGCTGATCATGCCCAAGCACCAGGCTATCTTCCAAGATAAATATAAAAGCCTGATCCCAGGAAATTCAATTGGAAAACTCCCATTGGCTGAATGGGGCCCTCAGAGCACAGTTTCCTTCCATCTCCAGGACAGATCTGGGCTCAGCTGAGACGATGAAATCCACACATTTTATACAAATCTTCACATTTATCTGATGGATCCAGGAACACATTTTTTCCTCTTGTTTTTTTATAACTGAGATAATTAAGTGTATATGATAAAACTTCAGGAAAAGTAGATAAACAACTAATTAAATGACAAATAGTTATGCCAAAAGCCAGGTGTCCTCAGCAATCTGTTTTAATACTTAAACATTAGACCACATTTCTTCATGCATTAACTTTATCATAGACATAGTTTTTGTTTAAAAGCATTGCTTTCATACATTCCCTATGCTGAAATCTCTTTGATTTATACAGAGAAAGGTCTCCCTCATGTGGAAATGTTTCTAGCAGTTATAAAACAGAAGTCAAATTTTGCTTTTGATAACCTTTCTGTTGTTCAGAGACTTGGGAATTCACTGTGGACAAGGATCATTGCACAGCTGCTTTTTCTATCTTCTTTTCATATGAACTTTTACTATGGCACCTATTTCAAAATTTCCATTATCTTAGTCAAAGTAACTTTTTGAAAAGAGATATAAGCAAAATACTTTGACCCAGATCCTGTCAGACTTTAGTAGAAATTAATCTATACAGAATTCAATATTTGCAAGAGTTGCATCGTTTTCTTATGAAGAATTAGCTTTTCTCAAGGTGCCTCTATTATTATTATGCTTTTGAATACTATTCACATGTCTCTTACATACAGATCTGCATGCATATGCAAAGATTTGTGCAAGTTCATTACACTGCAAGATCAGAGCCTAAAGTTGTAACAGGCAGTGAAAGTCTGTATTGGTTTTTAACTTTACCATACATTTTACAGATTAGTCACCTGCTGTAAAGAGACTTGGTAGTTCTATGCTTTGTTTATATAATTGCCAGATTTAAAGATAGTCAATCAAAAATTACAAGTTAATTTGGAAAAATCTGATAATGTATCAATCATATATTTACAGTGACATTACTCTTACATCCACCTTATAGTAAATTCTTAAAGAACATGGGAAAGCCGGTTTTGATCGTCCCAGCTTTAAAATCTTGGCTGCCTGACACATTTATCTTTAGTGCGCTCAATATTTCAAAATAGTATACTTATGCTTAGGCCACATGCTCGAGACTTTCCTTTTTGTCATTTTGGATTCCTGTAGATTTATTTTGTATGAGACAGAAGAGGACTAACATCTTTTAATCAGTTCATAACTAACTGCATTATATTTGCCAAATTATCATTTGAATGTGTAGCAGCCTTTAAAAAATGGACCCACCTGAACAGAATGGGAAGAGCTGCCTGGCAGAGAGACAGAGTTTGTCCCAGAGGGGACACTGTAGGCTCTGAGGGCAAGTGAAGCTGTTTGGGAGCAGCCCTGTTGGAAGTGGGAGGGGTGATGTAACCCCAGCAGAGTTTTGAAAGGGAGCCTGTAGCAAAAGCCCGGGGAGGGCCCTGAGCTGGGATGGGCTGAGAGGCTTGGATAAAAGGGGGAGCAGTTTTTCCCACGCAGGGGGGGAACAAGAGAGAGAGGGGGCTGAGGGACAGGCTGGAGAGCGGATTCAGAGTCTCAGCGCAGTGGTCCCTCGGAGAGCCCCTGGGAGAGGCCTGCAGGAGCAGAGTGCAGAAGCTGCGGCAGCAGGAGCAGGCAGGGACTGCTGGTGTGGAGGACCCAAGTCTGGAGAGACCTGACTGCAGTGGTGTGGCTGGGGGAGCACAGCAGAGCCGGGGGGGGGCCTGCCGGTGTCTGCCCTAGTTTCCGTGATGGGTGAGGGGCCCCAGGGGCAGGCAAAGTCCAGGGAGGGGCTGCAGTTGCCAGGGCCGTGAGGCTGTGTGGGGCAGGAGGGTTGCTACAGCCTGCAGCCCAGACTGCTCACAGCACAACCAGGGAAGCGGGGTCAAAGGCAGGGGAAGGCTGTCTTGCA
>NW_005842653.1:907102-921505 GCF_000455745.1 Alligator sinensis | reverse complement strand
CTTGGGGTGGGCAGCAGCAGTGCTGGGAGGAAAGGTTGGGAGGGGCTATGGCAAATTTTGGGGTGGCTGCAACCCTCCCATATTCCCCCTCCCAGCGCCACTGCCGCCCACCCCGAGCACAGCTCAGCCCCTGCCAAGCAGAGCCCCACGCAGCTGCAGCCCACCCTGCCTACGCCGATCCAGGGGCACACACCTTATCCCCCCCACTCCCCACCGTGCCCTCCCAGGGTGTGCACAGCAGTGGCAGCTGCCTGCCCCTGGATAAGCCATGGCTCCATTCTGCAGCACTGCTGGATAGGGCAGAGGGCACAGCAATAGGGACTTGAGACTCTGGAGTGATGGAGCAACACATCCATCAGGATGCTGACTGGCCTTGCCACCACTTGCCATTACAAAATAGAACAGCATTTTAGTTACTCACTCTTCTGCCTTATTTCAAAGAAAACCTGGGGGTGGGAGAATGCAACAAAAAGGCCATAAGAAACTAGCCCATTCACTGACACTCCAGGCTTTTACTGGAGTTCTCTGGTGTCCCAGCTTTGAGCCTCTGTGCCAGGGATCAGCACTTCCCAATCCCACTTGTTTGTGGGTACATGCTTGTAACCAATGGCGATGTGTAGGGGGTGCACATGCACCCCCTGACAGCGCTGGTGCACCCCATCAGGCTGCGCTCCCTGTTTAGCCGGGGGGCAGGCAGGAGCGCCAGTGTCCCCCCTGCGAGCACCGGCCTGCTGAGTGGGGCCGTCAGCAAAAGTGGCCACGCCGCTTCCGGAAGTGGCATGGCTGCTTTTTGGCAAGTAAGGTCAGCTGCCAGGGAACCCCTCCCCCCCAATTCAGTGAGATCGGCCATAGGGGGACCCTCCCCAGTCACTAACCGGTGCACCCTGACTCAAGAGGCTCCAGTCGCCCATGCTTGTAACAGAACCACGGCCCTGTTTTTGAAGAGCAGCACAGCCTCTTTAAGGGCAGCCTTTGTAGCACAAGCAGCCAGCAGAGCAGGGATTAAGGGACAGCCCTGTAGCCAGGTTAGCTGACAGGGGTGTCACATGACTGGAAGCGGGCTCAGGCCCAGGCTATAAGCCCTGGGCTCGAGCCAGTCTAGGAGGCCAGCGCTGAGAGTCGCAGAGTGTAGAGATCCTGGCAGCAGCATAGCAGGTAAGGCTGGAAGGAAGCAGCTATGCGGGCCTGGGAGCAAGGAAGAGCTACCTGAGAGCAGAGAGAGACTTGTTATGCAGACAAGTGGCCTTTATTGTATTGCAAGCCCAGCAAGAGTTTGAGTGCCTAGCAGAAGGCAGAAGTGCTTTGATTTCAGGTACACCAGTGGCTTGGGTTTGGGACTAAAGGGATGATTTGGAGGTCCCACTGGTGTCCTAGGGGCATGTGACTGACATGAGCCCTGCTGGCAGTAGGCTCAAGGCAGAGAAGGTGCTGTGCCCAGAGAAAAATAAAGGGTGGATGGAACTGCAGAGCCCAGAGCAGGGCAAAGTGTGGGGCTGCAGAGCCCAGAACCCAAAGCAGGGCAGAGACAGGGCCCATGGGTCTGGCACCCGAGAGGCCAAAACCAGGGTTGAGGGCCAAACGTCGAGAACAGTGGGCGTTGGCTATGGGACCAGCCACAGTACTGGGGCAGAAACCAGGAAGGTTAAAACCCTGGTGAGGTAGGGATGAGTATCCCACCCGAATGATGACTCAAAACACCTGCGAGGCATGAGGCATGGTGTAGGGGTGGAATGGAGCCACACAATTAGCCTACAAGGCATCAACTCCCAACACCTGGGGATCATTAGTGTAAGATCAGGGCAGCCTCCTGTACTTTGTTAACAATTTACTTCAAGGCATGGCAGGAAAAAAAAAAGGGGGGACTGCCCCAAAAGCACAGAGCAAGAAATTTGCTTAGGCTCCAGGGGCTTCACAGCCACCTGAGATGGTGCCCTGTTACAATGCTATAACCAGCACAGTCTGACCTCCAGGTAGTGTGAAGGCAGAGGCAAATAGATGGGATCTTAACTACTCTCTCTATGGTGCCTATCACCATCATCAACTGCTTAAATTGGTCAATACCTGAAACATTTGAGACCACACAGAGAGAGCTGGGGGGTTTTTTTGTTTTTTTGAGGGGTTCTTTTAATATTTTTAAAAATGCACAACTTCTCTTCACCCCACAGCTACACTTAAAAGTTAGATCTCAGGATACAAGGCAGACAGGCATAAAATGGCAGAACACCACAACAGCAAAACATCACAGGTCGAACCTGTCAGGCGAGGCTTTCCCACTGACACCTAAGCCATTCGACAGGAGATGGGTCAGATTTCTGAAAAACACATGCACCAAACGTGCAATACACAGGAGAGGAATGTTAGGAGGTGACAGTGCTAGGAGCTGAGGAAGAGGCAATCCCTGGCCGCAGCGCAGTTCGATGAGATAGATTTTTTTTCATCTTCCCATCGGAGTGCACTGGAGGGTACAATCAGTCTTCCCTTCTCTTGCCCTAGCTCCAGGTTTTTTGTTAGGTCACTAGTCAGTCTCCAGCAGAGCCCAGTGAATCCAAGCTGCTGATAGATGTCGGTGGCTCCCTGACACTTTTCTCCAACACAGGGCGGCTTCTTTTCATTTGGGGCAGGGTAAGAAGCAACTGATCTTCCCACTGCTCCCTCCCTGCTCAGTGGGATTTTTCAAGTTGCATTCAATACAGAGACAAACGCTATAGCTCTCTTGCTGCCTTCTTGCCCAGCTCTAATGAATGCTTTCTTAATTTCAGTCACATCTGGCTGCTCACACAGGGGAGGGCCAGCCTAGCTCTGACAGTGTCCCCTTGCCCTGGGTCAGGCTAAGCTTTGGCCTCAGGGTAAGCCCAGCAAGAGAGGCAGCTCAAAGCGAGCAGCATCCCTGGGGAGCTTCCCTCTGCAAGTTTTATTCTTCGTTTCGTCTCTGCACCAGGAGCCTAGAGGGGCTTGTTAAACAGTTCTCTCTTTGTGTTTGACACGGAAGCGCCGCCCATTACCTCAATTAAGCTGTACTTCCATTTGGCAGGTTGGCTTCAAGTGCCTCCCCCGCTCCCTTCCTTCAACCAGGTCTTCAGGAAGGTGGAGTTGCATTGCTGTCATTTCACATCAGGTGTTAGCCAAGAAGAAAGATGTCAGCAGCTTTCACCAGTAGGGACTGAATTGGAAGGAGCTGGGGCATAAAAGTCTTATACACAAGGCCCAGAAAATTTCTGTGGCACTGCATAGTACCTACAGCCACGGGCAGTTTTCAGTTGTGCTGAGGCTACAGGAAGGATCCAAGCTGCAGCTACCTCCAGAAGCAGCATGCATGTTCCAGGGCACAAGGGCTGCCTGTATTAATGCCAAAGGACCCCAGCCTTCCCTTAGGAGTAAGGGGAGAGTCCCAGCTCTCTCTCTGGGAACTGTATATGCATGAATACACTCTGCATAGCACATTCCCAAGCACTACTAGGTGCTGGCTATCTGCACATGCCCTCACAAGAAACAGGTTTGTTTCCATGCCCTCATCCACACCGGTGGCAGGACAGCTGGAGAGAAGAAAAGCACCTCCGATTCTAGACTAGCAGGTCAGGGTTGTGCTGTCAGTCTCTCTGCAGAAGATCCAGACCCCTTGCAGGGGAGGGAAATCTCATCTTCAGAGGCCATGAGCAGCAAAACCTTCACATCTGCAGCTCTACAAAACAAAGGTCATAATCGCTGCCAACCTAGAAGGCACCTGCCTACTAGGATCCAATACGGCTGGCTTATCACGACCCTCCACCAGCGATGCATATAAACAAATGAAGGGGATAAATTACAGAACAGTACAAGGGAACCGTCAGAGGAACAAGATGCCTTGCAGTATGTTTGTCAAGGGATCAGGGAAGTTTCACTGCTTGCTTTCAAAACCAGGCAGAACTGGAAAAGTAGGGAAGGAAACAATCCACAGCAAGTGCTCTGGTGGTACTGACAAGCAGTAAGTCTAGCCTCAGGGATGGCTGCTCGACTTGAACTGCTGCATCTCTGTCAGAAAGAACGGGGCACTTTGCACAGGGGTGGAAAGGCTGGGGCGCACAGATGCAGCTTGCCTGCAAGCAGCCAGATTTCTGCATCAAGGACCTGCATGCATCCTCTACCACAGCCTTGAAAGAAAGCTGAAATACTTGAAGCTACACTGGTAGATAAACAGAATACCAATGCATGCAGCTTCCTGCTTAGCAGGACACTGGAGAGTGAGGCAGCCTGTGCCAGTGGGATGCTACCTCCACATTTATTTATAGCCTCACTCAGAGGATTAAACCCAGCTGGCTTTACCGAAGAAATCAAGCTGCCTAACCCTAAGAACAGATATGCTAGTCTCCCCCAGAGCCTCCGGCAGCTTGCCAACAACTTGTGAGAGGTTAGAGCACCAAAGCTTTGTTACAAGCTGCTGAGGAACATATCTAATGGAACAACGCACCCTTGGGGAATCGTGTGTCAGAGCAGCTCAGAGATTGCGGCTCACCTTGCGTATGAGTCTGCATGTCTCGGGCCAACTCCATGGGGAGGACAGAGTTAACGAGCGTGGAGATAATAGCAGCATCCAAGTTGCACATGGCTCCAAAGCACTTCAGCAGCAGCAGGCGGAGTGGCACTCGGTGTTCCTGGAAAGGAGAGCATCCTTCAGAGAATCATAGAGAAGCAGGGCTGTAAAGAACCTCCAGAGGCCACCGAGACCAGCCTCCTGCCTGAGGCAGGATCACCCTATCCAAACCATCTTACACAAATCCATAAGCTAACCTCTTCATAAAACCACCATTAACCCAGACACAAGACATAAACACACTAACCTGCCACAGGAAAGGCAGGGGAACCACAGCAGCCAATATCCTGTTTCTGTAAAAGGTTGTTAATATATGCTCAAGAGATCCCAGGTAGAGGGTCATGCTCCTCTGCTACAGAGAAAGGCAAAAATCCCTTCAGTCCATACCAGTCTGACCATGGAGTAAAATTCCTTTCTGACCCCAAATACCGCAATCAGTCTGACCCTGCGTGGAGGGGCAAGACCCTCTAGCCAGGAACCACTGCTTTGAGTGACAACAGGAGCACTGGCACACCCCAATCAAAATCCCCAGCTTTGGCTCCAGCCCACACCCAATGCCTCTGAGGAAGGCTTAAAAAATAGCCTGACATGCAGGAGAAACAATGCCAGGATTGGGCATTCAGTTCTACACAGAAGCCCGACTAAGCATGCAAACACCTGCATTTACTCCAATGTCTGCATTTAGTTCTAACGTGGGAGTAGCCCCAAGTTTCAGCACATCATCAGGAACAGCATAGGGTTGTCTAATAAGATTAGATTGTGCACCCATCCCAGCTTTTAGTTTGAACTCTTTAAATCTAGCCATGAGGGTAGGTCTTATATCAGACAGTCCCAAAGACTGCACATGCAGCAAAGGCTCAGATTCTAAATGCAACTCAACTCTGCTGTTGTGATGAGATAGGCGATGCCCCCATCAAAAGCTGGTCTGATTTAATGAACAAGCGGACAAAGACTCCATGAGCCCTGGTATGAGAGGGCAAGCAAGTCCCCTGGGAGCATGAGCCTTGCAAAGCCTCCCTTTCCCTTGTAGTGTCTTTGATAACTCAAACAGAATCTTGAGGGGCTGCTATGAAGTTATTTGATTTGATGCTGAGAGGATGTGATTTTAATCAAAAAGCTTTAGAACACTGCTATGTGAGTGCCATTGTCAGGACTGTGCTCAAGCCTGGAGCACACAGAGGCACCACGGTGCAACATTAAGCCTGCCACTGCTCCAAAAGCCAGCCTAGAAACTGCTCAGAGCTCAGAAGGAAAGGGCAGTTAAGTCCTGGCATGCGGTGCCCTAGCTATGTGGGCAGCCTTACTGCCCTTCTGTGCAGATACACTCAGAGAGCAGGGCAGAGCAGACCACCACTGCATGGCAGGGAAGCCAGCAGATTCCTGTTTCCCACTGCTCTTCCCAGTTCTCTGAAACATGCTGCAGCCCTTTCATGCCAAGCTGAATTTAAATAGAGAACATACTAAAAGCTAAGCATAACAACACTTAATGTACTATAGCTGGAAACTAACAAAGAGCCCCTTGTCCGTGTCCAAGTCCCACAGCAGTGCGCTTCGGAAAGGGATGGGGCACAGAAGCATTTCCGAAGGCTCTAAAGGCAAACTCAAACTTCTTCCTCTGAATACTGATTTCCTTCCTCAGTCCCAGGGCTTCTCCTCACAACCTACTTTCCTAAGCAAAGCTGTTTACTAATGCACAGACGTGCGTCAATTGAGAGGAACAGTAGCAGCCCGTCAGCTTTCCCACGGCATTCTCAGAAGCCCTTCCTCTCAGTGACAGCAGAACTGCTGCTTCTGCTCCCGAGTGGAGCTAAAAAAGAAGCAAGCTTTACCCTTCAGACTCCTGGCACAGAAAACTGGACACTGCTACTGAAGCCACTCCAGAGGTCCGGTCCTGCATGTAACCTATATATGTACTACAGTAAACCAAAAGCAGGAGGTGTTTCTGAAACTCAGCCCAGTTTAAAGAGTAAAGCATCCAAATGGGAAAGTTTCATACGTTCACCCTTGTTAGCCCTTCTCTTGAGCCTACAGGAGACCTTCCAATAGAAGAAACAGGCTGCAACATCTCTTACCATCTGATAATAGGCCACAAGGGACAGGACTGATTCAAACTCATTCTTCTTGCACATTTTCTTGCAAACCTCAGGATCTGCATCTGTCTGGAAATACAAAAATGGGCAGGTCACACAGGTGGTACCCTGCAGGAGCAGGATGGACTGTCAAGAGTCTGTAGCAAGTCTGGGTCAGGTTGTCCTTCGACAGTGTGAAAGGTTGTTCCCACTCAACCAGGCCTCACATTCTTGTGTTCCCAGGCCAAGTACCTTATAAAGAAATCAAGGGCAATGCCTGAAACCTGCATCTGAGAGCACAGCTGCATTAGAAATACACACACACACAAAAATCAAAGTTCTGAAGCTGTCTCAATGCCACTCCAGTGCATCCTCCTCCAGGTCCTATAAACTAAAGAGCAGCTTCTCGAAACTACTGCTATGCAGTACCATGTTGTGCTATGGTCATGAGAAAGTTTAATATATGCATATGTAATTCAGCTCCCACACAAAGATAAGCTTGCATGGACCACAACAGCTGCTTCCAATGAAAACGCAGCTCTCCACCTATGACACAACATGTTGGGAGGACATTTCACATCTGCTAATTAAAAATTTTGAAATTCACCTTCAGGGCTTCTGTACCTTTGCAAACAGGATAGCTCTTACCTTGCAGAACTCTGTGGGCACACAGAAAGCTGGACTCAGTGTAACCTGTTGAAGTGCACATCTGAGGGAAAGAACTGAAGCTTACATGTGTTGAGAGCAAATTAAGAGTTAGGCCCTTTCTCTGCTAGCCACAACCCGGCATTGGAAGCAGGTCATAAGTACAGCTGCAGGTCATATTTTGTAATGTAGCTTTAAAAGGCAGCAAAGATGGACAGTATCAGGCAGTTACTGGGGCTATGACTAGAACATAGTTTCTAATGTCATTTGCCCTATGTGAACTGGTTGGACAGCTAAGCCAGGGTTGTTTTCTGACAGATTTGGCTTCACATGAGCTTCATGGAGTTTCACTCCCACCCTCTGCCTGGGCAGAGGATTTTGGGTGACTAGGATAGGTTACTACAATGCTCATTGGCATGTAGGACAGCAGGGACTAAATGTTTTTCATGACAATTTTGCAAGGTGGATTTGAACATGATTACCCAGCAAGGTAGACTGCACAGAGGGGAGATTCCTCAGAAGCCAGCACCCTCCACCCCAGACTATATTATTGCATATAAATGGAGTAATGACAGGACTACATACCAGGAATAATGGGTGCAAGATAGAAGCCAGCTGCTGAACTGGGGGCAGAACAAGGAAAAGACATCGAGGAGCGAACAAGGGCCCCGGGCTCCACAGAACCAACATGCAGGCACTCACCAGGATGCGAAGCAGCTCTTCCAGGTAGCAGCAGATGACATTTTCGTCTTCATAGAGAGCCCAGCTGCGCTGCTGGGCATCATCTTTATGCCTGGCCAGATCGGCAAAGATCACCTCGAGCCTCTGTTCATCATGGCAGATCTGTCCCGATGGCAGCCCTGAACTCAGATTCTGCAAGATGACAAAGTGCTAGCAAACTGAATCTCAGGATTTTGTGTTAGCAAGAAGTTTTATGGGTCTCAATACTGACAGATCATTACACATAGCCAATATAACTGGTGGCAGGTGGGGCATCAGGTGAAGACCCCACCTTCTAATCAGGATAGTTTACACTTCAAAACATTTTCCAGTTCTCTTTTTCCCTTTCTTGTAAAGCTCATGGCATTGAGAAGTCAGTGAAACCCTGCTCCTCTGTGTTGTTGCACAGCCAGAAACCAGCTTTGCATCTGCAAGCCTCCCACACTTGGGACACTTGGCTGGTTTGCCTTCACAGGGCGGGAGAAGCTCACTTAGTTCTCATTAAAGGTTTCTCTGCAGAGATGTGGGCTGGATGCCAGAGCAGCTGGTTTTCTCACCCTGACCAATGAGAAGTCTACCCTCAGATCAACTCCAGCAAGCATCCTTCCAGCCAGGGGAATTTATACCTGGGGCTTGTTTGGATCAGATAATTACAATGTGGCATGTACATTCTTTCCTCATTTCTTAAAAGGGAGTCAGAGCACTTGGAAAAACAGTACATTATTTGCATTGCACTAGAGAGGAATGCCACTGAGTGAAGAGGTGAAGCTGTTCTCCACCAGAAGAAGCAGAAATTTGGGAACTGGTTCAAGGTGAACTAACTTCTGCTTCCTTAGACCACTGAAATCTACCAGATTCACAATGTATAAGGAAAAAAACCCCTAAGCTGCCATATTGGTGGCACCAGAAAGGATTCAGTTTGCCAGACATGTCCACTTTCCAAACATGTGGAATAAGGAGAATACCTTCCTTTTCACTTAAGCAGTTCAATATGCTAAAAGCATCAATTAGCCTCCTGACACCCAGCTAAGGTATGTTGCTCCCAACACACAAAGCTAGTGCTTCAGCAAGCCCATTTTCCATCATGGAAGCATATAGGTGAACAGGATATACGTGAACAGGATGGATCAAGAAGTTGATCCGAGTAGTAAACCCAGCTGTTCTGGCATGAGCTGCATGACGCATTTTCCCCAAGAGAGAAGTGTTGCAGAGTGAGAGTGCAACAATAAGTAGCTCTGAATGTGATCACACCAGTGCGGAGGCCCCATTTTCCCTCGGACTCCAAATGGACAAATTTTCATTTCATTCATCTGCCAGTTGTGTCAATTAATAACAGATGGCTACCTATTTGCATCGCACTTTGACAACATAAACACCTTAAGTGTCAAGCTTTAGGAATACAGGCAGGAATCAATTTCTCTCCAAATTGTTTCACCTCTGCTTTTCCTCAGATATTCAACCTAGATGACAATTCAGAGTCATCAACCAGTCTTACTGAGCACAGATCTCTCTCTCCGATTATAGTCTGTATGCAATAACAGCCACAGCCTGCATGGCACTACCTTCCTGTTGTTTTATGCAAAGTCTTTGCGCTAAAGAGCTGGCTCCCTCAAAAGGTAGTGAGCAAAGGCAAAATAAAGGACAAAAAGCAAGACATGGTGGTCAGATGGTAATCAGTCATGTCCTGATAGTTTTAAGTACTACCTTGTTTCTGTAATGAAACAGAACCTGATTATCCTACGCTACAAACAAGCTAGTTTCTTCAAGGTATCAGGGGAGCAACATGTCTTTACGAGGGATTTCAACATGAAAGTACCCTCAGAGCAATTTAAGCTACAATTCAGGATGAAAAGGGCAGCAGTGGAGGCACTGGAATGCCTGGGAGAGAACAGGACAAACAGCATCCAGAGACTGACACCATTTGACAGAGGAAACATGTTGGGACAACGAGACACCAAAAGAGGCCAGAGTTTTCTAGTAAGAGAACTATACAGAGCCCAGAAGACAAGGAAGAGCAGCCTGAACCTGATGAGAGAGATCCCAAACTCAGAACAATAGTCACTGATGGACCAAATCAATGAAACAAAGGAACAAAAAGGGTTTTGTAATCCAATGTATGAGTAACAGACTGTGACCTCCTCCAGGCAACAGAGAAGGAAGACTGCTCATCTCATCATTACTTAGTTAGAAGAAGATGCAAGAGCATATTTAAGGTAAACTATGGTACTGCTCCGGGTCCTGGACTCTGGAAGGCTTCAGGTTCCTTTTGCTGATCACTGACATGGAACTTCAGACCATCAATCTTCCGAGCAGCAGCTCATGTCAGAAGCCAGAGTGACACTGGTTTGCTTTAGAGAAGCAAGTCAAAATATGGAATTTGGATTAGTAACTGCCCTGAGCAAGCTCAAAAGTCCCAGAGCAGGAAAGCAAGCTGTTTATATATTCCAAAACACTGCAACCCTACATTGAAAAATAATTCCTAACTTATTAATTCCAGTGTTTTAAGATGTTTCATTAGAGAGACACTTGTTCATAATTTGCTTCATGGCATTTGAGGTGTGATCTAATTAGGACCCTTTTCACTACATAATTGAAGCACCGAATCAAAGTATTCTTCTTGCTGCTGTAATTATACAGTCATCAGGCTGAGATAACGAAGGAGGATTTCACACAATCCGCTGTAGATTCTTGGAAAGGTATTTTGGGAAGCTACAGATGGACAAGAAGGCGGCTGGCTAGATTATCAGCAGGTTGGTGTTAGGCTTAGAGTGGTTTCCAGCAACACAGAGCATGAACTGAATGGAATTAGTGATTTATCACAAGAGGCAGAGAGGAGACCTACTTGACCACATCTAATTTTTCCCTCTGCCCATGCAACACAATCTCCAGGGCTCTGGCTGACCTCTATTCAAGCACCCCAAGTGAAGTGGCTTTCTTTAGAGACTATTCTACACCCAAGGCCTGGACCAAGGCCAAGTTAAATGTATCCAGCATCCCCTTGGGCAGGTAATCAGACTAGGTGGAACTGTCTTTACTTGTTTTAAATGCTTACTTTTAACTTTTCTTTAACGTCTCAACATTCAACTGTCAGCTTTTACCATCCGTCATCCATAGCCTTTCCAATTCCAACGTCCATTGAACTGCTAATGGGCTTGAAGGAGATCAATCTATTAGCATAGCTCTTCTGTCTAACCAGTACAACTGTATGCACACCATCTGAACAGGATCTCAGCACCAGTCTCATTTTCCCCAGCCTCAACCCTGGAGCCAGGTCTGTGCCTGTTAGGCAATCTGGCGGGTACCACTCCCCTACAGCTATGCCTGCTGCAATGTCACTTCAGGAAATGAGACCATTCCCAGAAGGTAGCTGTAAGCAAGTGGATAGTGCTAGATTTGTAATGAAGTTTGCTTCCCATGACCGTGTTGTCTTTCACTAACAGCTGGTCCCCTCCAAACAGAGGCAGAACTATTAAACCCTGCAGGGCTTTCGTTGCTGCTAAAGAGAACAGGGTTATTTTTGGAAATGTCTCTCTCATCACCCCACCCCAACCCGCTCGCTACCAGACTGCCAGGTCGGCAGGGCAAACTTGGCTGCACTTTCACAAAGCTGTTTTCTTCATCTCCTCCTGTTTTTGATGCCACCCCCACCACTGTGTCAACAGCACTGGAGAAGAATCGCTGTTGCTTTGATCACAAGCATCTTCCTTCCCAGTGTTCCCCTTCCGGATGAGCAAATATCAACAGCAGCTACAGGAGACAGCAGCTTGTGGCACAGACACAAAAGACCAATCCCCATATTTTACCCTTGGCTGCTGCAACAAATCCCACCACCTTGGACTACTACCTGCCCTAACAAGTCACTAATGAGGAGAAGGGCTAGTCTCCTCTACAGCTCTCCCCAAGAGACCAGCCCAGATTAACAGCATGGTAGAGGACAAACAGATTAAATTCACTAAACCAAACTCTCTGGGGTCACCCCATTGAGTGCACAGGTTTCAAGTAAGAGCAGTAAGAGCTCCCTGGCTAGGCTTATAGCAATTATGGCGGTCTTTGGAGCTGTAAACCTGTTGGAGAGCAGGGCTGGTTTGAGGAGAGGCAGGGCCCACCGCGTACAGATGTGCAAGGGTGTCACAGGAAGCAAGAAGTCACTCGGCTTTCAAGCCACATTAGCTACACTTCAACAGCATCTTCCCACACAGTGCCTTTCAGGTGTTCCAGCCATCTGCAGGCTAACAAACAGTCACGCCACGGATTTATTCAGCAGCAAACCTCTCTGGGTGACTGCAGCCCAAGATTGAGAATGGCAGTGAGAAAGTGGCACACCTGGAGGGTCTGACACCAGCTCCCCCCAATAGGGTTGCTGCCATAGCAATTCATGAGCAAAAGGCCCCCAAGTCCTAATGCTGCTTTTCAAAACCTGTATTAATGGAGGAGACGCAAGTGAAATGTGCTAGTTGTGAGCATTCACTCTGCTGAGCTCCTCATTCTCTGGGGGAACAAGCTGCCCTTACCAGGCTGAGAAAAGCCAAACCTGGAACAGGGAACAATCCCCAACCAGACATAAGCATCACTTGTTTTAGGCAAAACTAAACTGCAGGGGCTGACCGCAATCCAAGACAAAGGGCAGCCTGCTTAAAGAGGCAGCAGCATGGAGGAGGCAGGAGCAGGGAGATTTGTTTGAGCTGATGAGAGGGCAAGAGCTGTCACACCTACCACTTGAATGGACAAGCAGGTGCAATCACAGCCTTCCACCAGCATAAATTCGCCAAAAGGAATACTGTTGGGACCCACATGCTGTCCTGCTTTAGCAACAGCCAGTTATTTCGGTTTTCCACTCTCCATGTCAAAAAAAAGCCTTGTTTCCTCATCTATCCTGGCCTTCCACCCTGGACTCTCATACAAAGGCAGGCTGCTCTGCGTCTGCCCAGACAGGATTCCAACTCCTCTGGGGCTAGCAGAGCTCAGGGGTGCAGCAGAACGTGACCCAGCTGTCTAGTCTCAGAGCTCGGACCCATCTTTGCTGGCCAAGGAAACTGCATGAGAACACCTTTGCCCATGCAGCGCCCAAAAGTTCATAGTTTTAATGGGCAACTGTAAACAGGTGGAGAGACCTAAGTGGAGTTTGGTGGTGCTGTAACTTGAAGGGTAGAAAAAAAAAAATACTGAATCATACACAAGACAGCCAGCAAATCTTCCTGCCTGACAGCCAGCAAAAAGACACCCTCATATCAAGCACCCTTCCAGCCGTGAGCCCTCCTTGGTGTTCTCCCTTCCTCTGTATGGTTCGCTCCATAGAATCAGAGTGCATCTCTGATATTGCTGAATCTTGTCATCAGCCAGCAATCCCTAACCTGCTTTAGACATCTTCAACAGACTTGATAACCTCGTGTCTCTCATTCCTCTCTGGTTATGACAAGCTTTCAACCCATATCAAGTTCCTATGCAAGCCAATTCAATTTACTTGTCAGGTAATCGTTGCAGTAAACAGGTCTGCAAAAGCCCAAATTGTTATTTTTCTCCATTCCCTTTGTCTGTTAAACCCTAACAGGTTATGCAGTAAGGACAGAAAAAGGAGGAGCCATTTCTTGGGGCCATTTCTTAGACCTAGTCAATCCTTTCTTTGAGGAAAGCAAACAGATCCAGACCAACTAGGGTTTTCTCCTGGAGTCTGATGTTCCAGAGGGAAGTGAGGGGAGGGGGTAACAGGGCCTCCTGCTATCCTGGACACACTCCCTTTCAAGGATACACTGGGAAATTATGGATTATTAGTGATCTTAGCTCATGGCTTTGGAAGTGTCTCCTGTTACAGAAAGACTGGTCAGAGGCATCCAGACAGATTTGGGGAGGCAGCATATGGTGCTGTTAGAGCAATAAGAAGTCATTTCTACCCCACCCTCCAGGCACAAGAGACAAGGCAACTGAATGGAAAAATACCACAAGCACTTCAACCTTCATAGGAGCACGGTGGGAATAAGCTGGAGGTAATGGATTCTAAAATTGATTTAGTAAACCAGTGATTTGACTTCAAATTAAAACCAGAAGGAGAGAAGAAAGGATACAACTAATTAGAGAATGTAATATGAAGCTTGAAACAGGCATGAGATTTACTATGGGTAGGCTGAAGCTTTAATCAAAGATGATGTCTCACTTCACTTAAAAGACAGAGTCCCTTGAAAATGCACTCAAGAGCAAGTATTAGCATCAGCCAGGTTGGAAAATAGACCCCAAAGTTATATGAAGTGTTTTTAAGGAATACCTTTTGCTTAAAACTGAAGACTCAGTCATGATCCAATACACCATATCAGTTTGTTAAAATCCAACCCGTATCCCCCTCGGACATGCACATGCATAACTGTTTAAATAGAGAAGGATTTGTATGCTTATTCTTTACAAGGATGATTA